>NC_089865.1:1377527-1492527 GCF_036373705.1 Amia ocellicauda | reverse complement strand
GTTCGCTGTCCAGGTCTCAACCTATACATGACCGCATATTTGTCTTGGGGCTCAGAACCTTCTCATAGTCCGGGGATCCTCCGTATTATTGATTAATTATTATTGTTATTATTGTTAATTATTTTATTGCCATTATACAATACACATCTTATTGATTCACTCTGGTCCTGTGGATTCCTTGTAGTTCAGATTTCTTACAGCACAGACACAGAAACCTACAAACACATGTTAACAGTGTGCTGCCTGAACAAGAATTGCGGTGCTTACCACAGCTTTGAGACTGTATATTGTATTAGCCTATACTTTCAGTCATTAATAATAATTCTGTGCATTGATTTGTTTGTTCTTGATGTGAGAATCATTGTCACTTTGGAAAAGCAACAGGCGGTGTATACATGCGATATTCATGTGTAAGTCCACATCACAGTAAAGCAGCCCTGTTGTGAGACTTGAATCCCAGACCGTCCAGGGAGACACATGCTGATTAAAACGGCAGGAAATGCCGCCCGTCTAAAGCGGAACCTTTGTGCGCGAAGCGGCTGTTGCACCCGGCGGACATTTTCTCTGACGGAACCCAAACTGACAGATTGTAAACAGAATCAGGTGAGTCACTGTTTATCAAATGAAACCCTCATAACACACGTTTATTCTTGTTATCGGGTGGATTATAATCCATGGCGGACTCACAGGTGTGTTTTTAAATGCGTTTTAATGTGACTGTGGATGTAAAGGCGGTATGGAAGACCGTTATGTCTGAATCCCGGACAGTGACACCGGCGGACACGGCGCCCTTCTCCCCGGGATTGTATCGCCATTAGGGGGTTTATTTGAGACCCGAGCGGGGTGTTTGCGCTGCGGGGTTGGGGGTGCTGTGTCCCGGCTGTAGAGGCAGGGAGCTTGGGGCTCGGGTGGGGCTGTGGAGGTTACTGACGCCGGGGCGAGTGTGGCTTCGTCCGCCGCCGCCGTCCACGCCTGGCCGAGGCCGGGGGGCTGCAGGGTGGGAGAGGAGAGAGGCCGTGTGCCCCCAGTGCCCAGGGGTCGAGGGACCACACTGGTTGATGGACGGGTTTGCAATAGAGAACAACGAATTAAATTGGGGGCAGATAGTATCCTGAGTGGTGTAGGTGCTTCCAGACCTCAGAGGTGTCTTTTTGTTTCGGTCAGATCTGTGGAAAAGTAGTGCACTGAACTATACTGGGTCACACTAGTATACTATTAGCAAGCCATTAGTATCCCATTAATACTATTTGTGCACTGTTTTGACCCAGTTATCTTACTACACTTCTTCTTCACAAGGGGCGATGGGCGTTCAGTGCTGGGAGTGGTGGGGGCAGAGAGACGGCTGTCCGGCTTCAGGGCGGTATTGTGTGCCCGTGTGCTGCAGGTCTGGGAAGGGTGTGTTTTGTGTTTCTTTTACTGTGCCAGGCAGTGCTGGCATCACAGTGGCTGGCAGGTTCGGGTGATTCGTGAGCACTGAGATCTCAGCACAGGTTCTGGGGGTGTGTGTGTTTCTGTGGGGGGTCTCTGTGGTCTTGAATCCCAAATCTGCGCTCTGAGCCACCAGGCGTTGACGGTCCGACCCGGCCTGAAGGCGCTGCATTGGTTAGCATGTGTTGGGTGTTGGAGAAACGGCCCGTCTATCGCCTCGGTGCTCAGTGGGAGGAATAATGTTGCTGCCCCGCGGTGTATTGATTGGCTGATCGGTCGGTGCTCACAGGCTGGAAGGTTATGATGATGAATGTGTCTGTAGTGCCGGCGTGCGACTTTCACTAGCACACCGAGGTCACCAGAGAGCTGGGGTGCCGCTCCCCCTGCCGCCTGCGAATACAGACCTCCCGGCCCACAGCGGGGCTTCAGGTGCGTGGGGCAGCTGGTCCAACTCCCAAAGCCTGCCCGGGACCGTTCTGCTGCTCTGCATCCGGAGTTATTGCCGGCCTCCCCATCCTGCCCAAGTCTATTCCCAGACTCTGACTCCCCTTTTCCGGCTGCGCTGTGGGCTGGAGATTTGTGTGCAATAAAGGAAACCAAATTCGGAGTTCTTTGTGTCTTTGTGTATTAAAAGTGTTAATGGTTTGATTTTGTGGGTTTAATGGGAAAGACAAGCCGTGAGCCTTGGCTAACAGTGACCTGGAGACACCAGAGTGAAAACCAAACACGGCCTGAAAAGGAGACACCAGGAATTGTGTAGGAAAGGAAGCTGTTAAATAAATATCAGTTCGAGAGGATGTCCCTCCCGGCACGTGCACATTGAAGAGTCGCCTTATCCACGGAGCGATTCGATGCACCAGCAGGGCGGCTGTAACTCGGAACAAGCTCTGCTGATGCTTATTGAATTTGGGCGGCCTGTGCAGGTTCTCTCAGCCCTGGGTGCCACTCCTGTGTGCGGCCCCGTGGCGGTCACTGCTGACGTCACATCCTGGCCTGAGTGGGAGTAGGAAAGAGTGAGAGGGACAGAGTGAGCGAATGTCAGTGAGAGAGGGAGTGTGTGGGCGTAGCGGGCTGAGCTGTGGAGTCGTGCGCAGGACTCCTGGCTCATGTTGGCACGGAAAAGCCCGGCTGTTGTGGAAGCTCTTATCACTTTCCGCTGCCCGATTGGCTGGCCCTTACGTCATGCAGTCTGAATTATTAATGGCCTGGAGCCAGCCAGCGAGCGAGGGAGGGAGGGAGTCGGAGACTGAGCGCTGGCTGCAAGAGGAGAGGCAGCGGGGTGTGTCGGGGGCTCATCCGTGGGAGACGGACACGCTCGGCGCTCGGACCCCCACATCCACGCCTGCGCGCCTGGCTGACTGACTTGCTCCGGAGTCCGTCGGCCCGTCCCTTCAAGGGTGTGCGGCTGAGCGAGGACCGCTTCTCTCCACGGCTCCTGTCGGGTACCTGCTGTGGTGGCGAGGGTAGGGGTGTGGGGTGGATGGAGTGGGGGGGGGATGTTGTTTCCACAGAGTTTATGTGTCGGACGCATGTGTGTCCTTGGTGTCGCTCTCTGGGAAACGGGCGCTTGTGTGATGCTTGTACACGGAATTGAAAATAAATCAATGTTTTTGGGAAAGAGCGGCAGTGGGAGGGAAAACGAACGAGGACACTGTGACGTAAGTAAAGGACTCCTGTTATTATTTCGCACCAGGGCGGCGGTTCGAGTCCTAACGATCTGGTGTTGTACAACAGCCCGAGTGTAGGCTGATGTGTTCGCAGTTCCCACGGTGCAGGTTGATATATTGATGTAGGTGGGGGGGATCTGATAAGTTTAAGGGAGGAGAGCACAGATGTAGAGATGCTGGATGCGGTGGTGAGTGTGGCGAGACCTGCCCTGTGTTGTGTTGCCTGACACCCTGTGTGTCGTGTGTTTCCGCAGGTGGCCCGGGGGCTGTGAGAGCTGTGTCAGGACTCCAACCCGTGTCTCTCTCTGGACGGTGTTGCCCTGCGCAGAGACGTCCTGCCCCCCGTGGACAGAGCAGAGGTGGACGGAGCCATGAAAGGTGCATGAAGCTATGAAGGGTCTGGGCACTAGTCTTCAGCCCCTGCCCCCAGACCAGCTCTCCTCCTAGGCCGCCTGGAATCGACTCTTTGCTGCGTCTTTGTTTTTGTTGTGTCTCCGATTCAGTCCCAGGACTCTATCGTAGGACTGTAGCGGTGTGGGGAGGGAAACGAGACGAACCAAGACAAACACTCCTTGCTTTTTGCCTTCCTGTTTGTGCCGGGGCAGAACACACAGCCCCCCGCCGCCCCCAGGAGACCATGTCTGGCCGGCTTCCCGCGTGAATCGGTCAGCAGATGCCCAGGCGTCTCCCGGCGCTGCAGTGAGAGGCCGTGCGGCTCCGTCGCTCCCGACACGCGGGGCGCTCGGCGGGGGGCCCGGTGAGCATTGGGGGGCAGGGAAGGGCAAAGATGGAGAGGCGGGAGGGTGAGAGCGTCAGCCCCGCCCTGGAAGTCACGGAGGACTTCCTGCACTGCTTCGATGGCCCCGTGGAGAACCGGCCCCCCGCGGCCCCGCCCAAGGGCTACGGGGCCCAGGAGGACGTCTCCCGTGGCATGCTGTGGGGGTTGCTGACCAAGGAGCAGCTGGGCCGGGGGCAGGAAGGGGGCAACTCCAACCGCCTGGAGTGGGCGGACCACAAGGGGGCGCCCTCCTTCAACATCTTCAGCATGTGCCACGGGCGGAGGAGCCGCGCCCGCTCCACCAACGACCTGGCCGCGCACGCCAAGGACGGCGGGGGGGGCGGCTTCAAGCGCGGGCACAGCCGGTCCCGCTCCGACGCCAACTACAGGTCCGTGACTGACAACGCCGCGCTGGACTGGAGCATGCCCGGCGCCAAGGACGGCCTGGGGAGAGGAGGTAGGACTCCACAAGTGTGTCTCTATGTGTGTAGACCTCTCTGTGTCCCTGTGTGTCTGTGTGTCTCTGTGTCGCTCTGTGTGTGGACGTCTCTGAGTGTGTCTGGGCCCTGTGTTCAATCGCACGGGTGCTCCTGCCTGTCCTGTTGTTCCTGCTGTGTTTGCCGCGAGAGACGCATCCACTCCAGCACCGAGCGACATCAAAGGCAGCGGCGCCTCAATAGTTCTTTCTCTCCGTCGACAACCTTGCCATTGTGAGCGCGCGGCAGGGCTGACCTGGGGGGGAGGGGAGTGAGAGAGAGAGAGAGAGAGAGAGAGAGAGAGAGAGAGAGAGTGTGAGTGAGTGAGTGTTCATTTATGAATGTTGTGTGTGTGTGTGTGTGTGTGTGTGAGAGTTAGAATGGGGGGGCAGGACTGGACACATTAATACTCTAATACTGTAATACTGTAACTCCTGTCTGTCAGGGAAACCTATACCAGTGTGGGGGTCCATGTGGGGGTCTGGGAGGGCTGCTTTCTGGTCTCGCTGACAGACGGACCTGTCTCCGGTGTCCCGGGCTCGGCACACACAGGCTGCGGTCCACACGCTCCCTCAGCACGGCGATATTAACAAATTGAATTCAGGTTAAAATGGATAACTAAACAATATTAATTAATTTCTCCCTCCCTGGTTCTTTGATGCGCGCCAGCTCTCCCACACAGACTCGGGTCCGGCATCCCATAGCCGCTGCCTCCAGCACCACTGCCCCCCCGCCCCCACTAAAGGGGTTTACGTTTTGTTGTTGTTATTATTCTGCTGCACTCTGCTGGCGCGACTCTCTCGTCTGACCGCTGTCTCTGTAGTGCGAAATTAGCAGCAACCTGGCCTGGCTGGCTGAGTCAGACCCGGCGCCTTTTGAAATTAAAATGTATTTGGCCGGCGGCGCGCCCCCCAACCCCCGAATCTGCCTAATAAGAAGAGCGAATTAGCCCCGCGCCGATTTCCCTGCTCATCTGGAGTCGTGAGATACGCTCTGGATGCTAAAGGTCAAGTGCTGGCTGTAAGAGTTAGATAAGGAAACTAAACCAAGCTGAACTAGAAGCCGTGTTTGTGTGCCGGGAGTTTGTGTTTCGGTGTTCAGTCCTTGCGTTCGTCTGTGCGCTGTTGTGTAGTTTATTAACACGACTGTCTCTTGCTAAGCAGTGCAGTGCAGTTGACACCGAAATTATGTTTCACTCTGTCAACTTCAATTACTCAATTAACCAACTTAATTGATTGAGAGGGCTCAGGTGGTGGTGAAAACCTCCCGGCCCTGGGTTTGACAGCCCTGCCGCAGACACTCGGACGTTTTGGGAAAGAGAAGGAAAGGGAGAGTTTCTACACGGCGGGTGAATTGACTGACCGTGCAGCGCCAACTCGCTGGCTCGCTAGCCAGATTACCCATGAGTGCCAGAGATGCCAGTGCACTTGGCAAAACCATGGTTGTCCTTCTGGCAGGAGTACAACGGTATGATAGGGAGGAAAAAGGAAAGAAAAGCAAAATGACAACATTCAGCAAATGAGAAACATAGAGCTCTAAGGCGCAGCAGCCTGTTACACGTGACTCGGCAGCTCTCCGGCAGGCCTGTGCTAATTGCAGCCGGGAGGGAGGGAGGAGGGGAGGCCGGTCTCGGTGGGCCTGTGGGCGGCTCCATTGTGTCACAGCTGAGCCTCGTTCGTGGAAAAACACTGCAGGAACTTGTGTTGGCTGCTCTCGGCACACCGGCGGTTTACAGAGTTCAATCATGTCCAATAAGAGCCGTCCAAGTGCCAGACAAACCATACACAGACCTCCCGGTTTCTGCTCCTCTCGTTCTAGTTTTTGTTTACCCCCTGATTGCAGACGCCCCGTGTCTGGGCAGTACCCTCACCTTTTAGCCTCACCGGTCTGTTCGTTGTGTTTCTTTATTGATGTGTTTATTACTGTCTAATGTTCAGCAGTTTTTCTTGTGTGCACCTCTGCCGGTGTGTGCCGACTCGTGTTCTGTACAGGTTGTTTTTACTGCACTTTGTGATGCTTTGAACATGTTTCTCATGAGAACTGTGAGTCGTATGTGTAACGTGTCTACTAATAATAATTAATAATACTTTATAATAATAATTATAGAGGCGACAATCAGTTCATTAATCGGTCAATATTAGGTCTTAAGAAAGATATAAAACATGTCGTTGTGACCAGTTATCAATTCTGAAAATCATTCACGATAAACCGCACCCGGTCGCACGGCACACCGAGTCCGCTGGCGCCGGTTCTGACTTGCCGCTCCCGCCTCTCTTGCAGAGTCCAAGGAGTCGTCCCCCAGCCTGGTGAAGAAGGGCGAGCTGGAGCAGCGCGAGGGGGCGGTGGGGCGCTGGAGCTCCTGCCACGTGGAGCTGACGGCCTGCGAGCTACGGCTGTACGGGCTGGACGGCAGCGGCAACCGGCAGCTGTGCACGGCCTACTCCCTGTCGCACTGCCAGAGCGTGGCGGCGCCGCTGGGCCCGGATGGGCGCGTCCTGCAGGCGCTCTTCTTTAACAGCACCCGGCTGCAGCTGCGCGCGCCCTGCCAGTGGGAGGCGCTGGACTGGCGGCAGCGGCTGTGGGAGCGCGTCCTGGCCGTGCGGCCGGTGCAGCAGGGCGAGGACCCGGCGGTGGCGCCCTCTGCCCCAGCCCCGCGCCCGCCCTGCCGGCCCACCGCCCTGCCCCTGTTCACCCAGCGCTGCCAGGACGTGCTGAAGGCCGGGGTGCTGTACCAGCTAACCGACCTCAACAACTGGAAGGCCTTCACCTTCGTGCTGAGCAAGGCGCTGCTGCAGGCCTTCCCCACGGAGGGCCGGGGCCCGGTGTCGGAGCCGCTGCTGCGCCGTGCCCTGTCCGGCTGCCTGGCCGTGCAGCGCGACGACTCTGAGGGCCGCACCGCCTTCCAGGTGGTGTTCGCCAATGATGTGCTGCGGCTGCGCGCCGAGACCGAGCGCCGGGCCCAGGACTGGGTGGAGGCCCTGCGCACCGCCGCCGCCGCCCAGCGCGCCGACCCCCCCGGCCCCGCCCCGGCCGCCGGCGCCGTGGTGCTGCGAGGGAAGCCCAACCGCGAGCAGCGGCGACGCCGGGACGCCCAGCGGGGGCAGCGCCAGTCCGTCACCAGCAGCTTCCTGCGCATCCTCACCTGCCTGGCGGTGGAGAAGGGCCTGACCGCCCAGAGCTTCAGGTGTGCAGGTGAAGAGCTTCCCGTTCCTCCACCAGCCCCCCGCTGCGCCTCGCTGCCTGCTGTGCTTCTCCTCCTTCATCCTCTCCTCTCATCCTTTTCTTTTCTTCTCCTTCCTCTTCTTTCTTCTTCTTTTCGTCTTTCTTCTGCTTCTCCTTCCTTCTTCATTTCTTTTCTTCTCCTTCCTTCTCTTGTCTTTCTCCTCCTTCATTCTTTCTTCTCCTTCCTTCTCCTTTTCTTCTTCCTCTTCTTTCTTTCTCCTCCTTTTCTTCTCTGTCTTGTGCTGCTCCATGCTCATGATGATGATAGTGATGTACAGCTGGACAGACGGGTGCTGCGGTTTTATTGATTTATTGGTCAGTTCGGTGTGTTTATAGTGCCATTCATATCAAATGACGTAAATACATTCAAAACAAAAAACAATACATATAAAAATATGGTCATCAAATCAACAAACAAACCACAGTAAACTGTAAACAAACAGAAGCCTCCTGAGGCCGGCAGTCGCAGTGCTGCAGGGAGCGGATTAGAGAGTCCATTAGGCGCCGCTCAGACACAGCACTACGATCTGTGATCTCTAAACCCACCCTGATAATAAGACTCCTACTCACTCCTCCTGTCCCTCTCTCTCTCTCTCTCTCTCTCTCTCTCTCTCTCTCTCTCTCTCTTGTTTTCGTTTTATCTTTCCCATCATAGTTTCACTTTCCTACTCCTCTCCATCTCTTCTCTTCTCTTCCCCAGTATCCTCTGTGCCTCTCTCTCGTTTTATCTTTCCGTCATCCTGTTTATCTTTTCTAAACCCTTCACTCTGCTCTTCCTCAGTCCCCCTATCTCTCAGTGCCTGCCTCTCTCTCTCTCTCTCTCTCTCTCTCTCTCATTCTATTTTATCTTTACATCACTGTTTCACTTTCCTACTCCTCCTCTTTCTCCATCTCCTCTTTTCCTCTTCCTCAGTCCCTGCCTCTGTCTCTCTTCCTGCCTCTCATTTTCTTTTTATCTTTCTATCACAGTTTACTTTTCCTAAACCCTTCACTCTCTTCTTCCTCAGTTATCCTATCTCTCAGTGCCTGCCTCTCACTCTCTCCCTCTCTCCCCCTCTCTGTCTCGTCCTCTTGTTTTATCTTTCCATCATCGTTTCACTTTCCTACTCCTCTCTCTCTCCTTCTCCTTTTCCTCTTCCTCAGTCCCTGCCTCTCTCTCTCTCACTGCCACAGTGTTGACCAGTATTGAAACATCACTCACTTATCTTTGGGCGTGGGGGGGGGGTGGCAGTTCCGTCGTGTCGCACTTTAATCTCTTCTCTCGCTAAACAAATAGAGCTGCCCTCCATGGAGCAGACAGAGGGATTAAGGAGGTGGGGGGGTGGAGGGAGGACGGAGGAGTGCGGTGGGGGGGCAGTAGAAGCAGGACAATGGCAGGTTATTACTGTAGCCGAGCCCCCAGTGCCTGCGCCCCACAGGCTTTGATGGACCCCCCCCCCCCCATGCCTCTGCCTGACACTCTCTGGACCCAATTTGTCAGGCCCACAATGGGGGGATTTGTGCCTCCTCTGTGGACCCCCTTGGAAGGGCTCTTGCTGCTTTAGCCCCCCATTCAAGAGCCACCCGGTGGCCTTAATTACAGACTTCAACGCTAAAAGGCTGAGGAATTCGGGAGCAAAGAAAACACAACTTGGCAAAGAAACGCAAAAAAAACGAATACTTCTTTCACTGCCCCCCCCCCCACGTGGCTGTGCTGCCCCCGGACTGGACTGTCTCCTCCTATAGTCACTGCAGAGACCCCCGCTGCCAGGGGAGAGGGGCTCGGTACTGGTGCAATGTGTGTAGTGTGTAAGTGTGTGTAGTGTGCCTCAGTGATGGAGTGATAAGCTGAGGTGCAGGTTGTCTGCAGGTAATGGGCTCTGAGTCCGATGGTGTGTGAGTAAGTAAGTGTATGTGTGTAAGTAAGTGTGTGTGTGTATTTATGTATTTATCGGTGTGTGAGTAAGTGTGTGTGTGTATGCGTGTGTTTGTAAGTTTATGTATCTATCAGTGTGTGTGTGTGTATTTATGTATTTATCCGTGTGTACGTGTGTGTATTTATGTATTTATCGGTGTGTGTGGGTCAGTAAGTGTGTGTGTGTGTGTATTTATGTATTTATCTGTGTGTGTGTGTGTGTATTTATGTATTTATCAGTGTGTGCGCGAGCAAAGCATGTCAGGCTGCATTCAACAGGACGATACACACACAAACGCACACTTACTCACACACACACACCGATAAATATATAAATACACTCACACACGGGAATAAAGGAAAACAAAGCACGGGAGGAGAGGCGCAGGCAGCCTTTGAAGTCCCATTGAGCGCGCCGCATGCGGAGAGCCGCCCGAGCCGCAGACCCCGACACAACAGCACAGTGCGTTAGAGGGGCTGCACACCTTTGATGTGTGTCACGCCCCTGTCCCACCTCCCCCGTGGCCCTCCCGGCCCTCCACACCCCCGGGACCTCTGCCATGTCGTGTCATGAGAAACGGAGCACCTTGCCACGGTGCGCACCTTCACCGTGCGTGTGAACTTCAGTTAGTCACCTGATCTCTCTCTCTCTGTCTGTCTGTCACTTTTTTTTCCTCTCTCTGTCTGTATGTCTCTCTCTCTCTGTCTGTCTGTCTCTTTCTTTTCCTCTCTCTTTGTCTCTCTCTGTATGTCTGTCTCTCTCTGTATGTCTCTGTCTCTTCTCTGTCTCTCTCTATGTCTCTGTATGTCTGTCTCTCTCTTTCTTTTCTTCTCTGTATCTGTGTATGTCTGTCTTTTCCTCCATCTCTCTATGTCTCTCTGTGCAGGGACAGGGGGAGGGGGAGGGCGGCAGCCGTGTTTAAGTGCACTCTGGGGCCCCGACCACAAGAGACGGTAGCGGAGGCCTGCCGCCACGGCGCTCTCGGCCCGGCGCCCGGCTCCTTCCCAGAACTGACACCGCGCTGCCTGGCCCTCTTGCTGCCCCGAGGCTCTGTGGCTTCCCCAAAGCGGGGGCCACGGAGGGGAGAACCAGGGGGCCGCATCTCAACAGAGGCTGCTGGGGTGGAGACGCAGGCTGGACAGGATTGATAGAAATTAAAATGGAGTAAAAAAAATGTACCCACCACACGAAAACAGACCCGAGCTGGAAATCCATACGCGCCCGAGCAGAGGCCCGGCAGCCGTTATTTTTAGATTTTCCGTGTGGTTTGCGCGATGGCGGAGAAATTACAGGGCGCCTCCGACACACTACATTAAGTGCAGCTTGTCTGTGGCCGGGCGGCACTGCTGCCGTGTCATCTGATCATCGGCCCGGGCTCCTGGACACGACCACAGACTTTTTATATCCCGGGTCGGGTCGCTCGGCAGCCCCGCTTCGGCTCCTGGCCCACGCGGCGTGTTTACACAAGGCTCCCCAGCCCTCGGTGACCCAGAAGCGCTGCAGCCCGCTTCACCAACGAGTCGATGAGGCTTTTTCTCCCTCCCTGATTTTGGTTTGTATAACCGACCACTGAAAAAGTGTAAACACTGCGTCGGACTTAGCTGTTCTTTATTATATATATATATATATATTTTTTATATAGTCATCTCAGAGCTGGAAGTAGTACATGTGTATAAGCCGTCCAGTCCAGTCGACACGGCAGAGGGGGAGGCCCCGTGTGTCGGTCGCCCGCAGAACGGTGTGCCGCCACGTGACACGCCACACTGCGCTTCCTCTCGACACACAGCGCTCCCAGCATGCACTGCACCGAGCCGAGAGGGACGCCCTGCAGCCGTGACAGAGACTCGGGAGCCGGGCTCGAGTGTCCTGCAGCGATTTCAGTGCCGCTCACATGAAACGGTTACTGCCGCGCCACCCCGCGCCACTCACCGCCAGTCTCCCGGGCAACCGGCCCCTCTCTCTCTCTCCCTCTCTCTCCCGCTCTCTCTTTCTGTCTGTCTCTCTCCCTCTACCTCTCTTTCTCTCTGTCGGTGCCAGTCTCTGTAGCTCTCCCTCCCTCTACCGATCTCTCTGTCCCTGCCTCTCTGTCAGTGTCCGTTCCTCTCCCCCTCCCCACCGATCTTGCCCAAAAGCTTCCCTACCCGGCCTTTTCATCTCTCCTCCTCTCCTCCTTTCTTTTTTTGTTTTGTTTTGTTTTTGTGTTATTTCTTTGCTGGCGAGGTTCTCTGCACATGTGGGTCCCTGAACGCGACCGGTGACTCAGACAGAAAGTACCGGGAGAAGAAAGAGAGAACGAACAAAAACATTCCCCTCTCTCCCCTCCTCTCCCCCTCCCCCTCTCACCGTCTCTCCTCCTCCCCCCCCTTTCAGTTTGCTGTATTGGCCTGATTGGAGTAATACAGTGTTGCCAAAGCATTTAAGGAGCATAAATGTTGCATGTTCATACATTCATACGGCCTGCGGACTGGGGCCCAAGCTGCACAAGACTCCTTCAGTACTGAATGAGTTCAGCATTAATGGCAGCAGGTCTTTCCTTTTTATCTCGACTCGAGTCAACCAACCAATTAACCAATCAAACTTTCGTTATTGATTATAGTGCGGAGTGTTGACAGGGAATACAGCGGTCTAGTGTACCTGCACACAGATCCCCCAGTCCTCCTCTGTTAGTAGTCCCACCCGTCTCCAGATAGTAGTCCTAACACCAGTGTGTGTGTGTCTCTCTGTCTCTGTGTGCGTCCGTTCCAGGCTGCCAGTGTGCGGTGGGTCTGTCTCGCGGACGGGCTAAGGTGTGCTGCTACAGCGGCTGGTACTACTGCCAGAGCTGCCACCAGGACAGCCTGTTCCTCATCCCTGCCCGCCTGCTGCACAACTGGGACACCAGCAAACACAAGGTACGGCCCAGTCTTTTGTGTGTCTTGTGTCTCTCCCCTATTCAAGTTCCTAAAAGCTTTATTGGCATCACTGAGTGACGTCAGAGTTCCCAAAGAATTGATAGACGGGCCCAGGGCTCAGGAATCGGGCCCAGGGGCTTCAGGGGCACAATAAACACCGCAATGATGCACCAGAGACTGTAACAGACATGGACTTGTTCATAGTGGGGGCATGAGTGACCGCTGGGCGTCCCCTTCCCTCCACAGGTGTCCAAGCAGGCGAAGGAGTTCCTGGAGTTCGTGTATGAGGAGCCCCTGCTGGATGTGCAGCAGCTGAACCCATGCCTGTACGGCCAATGCGACGCCCTGGCAGCCGTGCTGCGCCTGCGCCAGCAGCTGCAGTCCCTGCGCGCATACCTGTTCAACTGCCGCGCAACCGTGGCCGAGGACCTGCGTAGACGGTGAGTCGTGGACTGGGGAGAGAGAGAATGGGGAGATGGATGGGGGGGGGAAGGGAGGGAGGATGCAGTCTCTGCAGCGGTGGGGCCGCTTGTGATTGGTAGCCGATGGCACTGATGGCACCGTGCCGGGAGAGGGAGAGGGAGAGGGAGAGGATTATTTGACTGTTACTCAGTTTTATTTATGGTCTGTGTAATAGTGCTTTGGCCACACAACTCCTGGGTGTCATTCCAACAAATCCAACTTGAGTTTGAGAGACGGAGACGGGCAGAGAGAGAGAGAGAGAGAGAGAGACTTTTTTTACTTTTTATCAGACTTTGCAACAAGCAATAATTTATACAAAATGTATACATTTCCCCCCCCCACCCAAACCGTTTTACCTCCGTCCCTGATCTGTACACCTTTAAATGACTCGGAGCAATACATACAACAAAACAGCCATCAGATAATAAGACCCAATACATACAGCTGGCACAGGGCATCATTAGCACACCAGACCTGTTCACAACTGTCCCGATCATCCATCCGTCCGTACCAGTTACACTCTGCGCTCTCACCGCCTCCCTCTGCTCCTCCTGCTCTTATAGACGTCTGTTTTGGCCGGGCCCAGCTGGTCCACATGGCTGGTCTTTCTGGCGTGTCTCGCCCCAAAGATGAAACCTTTTGTGTAGGAGAGCTGGGGGAGCAGCCAGCGACCCAGCCACCCTCGCACCCCCTCCAGCACCCACTCCCAGTTCTTCCGCTTACTGGCCTCATCCCCCATGTGCACCCCCAGGTATCTGAAGCCTCCCCTGCTTTATGTCTCACAGATCCCCTTTCTTGCCCTTTACTGCACTCCTCTACAGCACACTGCACTCAGAACTCGGTCACTTGTCTATCACTCTGTGAATCAGCTGACAGAACAATATTGTCCGCCTGTCAGTAGGTTTAGAGCCTGACCCTACAGTGTGTGTGTGTGTGTGTGTGTGTGTGTGTGTGTGTAGAACGGAGGGGTTGTGTACACGCCCTGTTTTCCAGTGAGGAGTGGAGCTGTACGGCTCCGTAAACCTCCCCTCATGGTTGTACTTTGCTCCGGGTGTCGACCCCCATGTCAGGTGACCCTGCGGTGAGGCCCGGCCTGGCTAACAAGAGCAGGTGAACTTTGAGTCAGCCACTTGTCTGTGTGCGCCGGCGGCTGCTAACGGCTGCAGTAAAGCACCGGGGTGCGGCGATCGTACCAGAGGTTGCTGATTGCCAGAACAAACAGAGCTCTGCCCTCGTGTCCCGCCCCTGCGCCTGGTGAACAGGGGAGGCGTGGCCGGAGCGCAAGGGCCCGAGTGCCATGTGTGGCTCTATGGAGGCCTGTGGGCAAACACAACAGAGCTGGGCCTGCAGGAAACTGGTTTCTTTGTGTGTTTGTTTGGTTTTCTTTGTGGTTTCTTTGTGTCTTCGGCCAGGGAGGGAGACAGGGGTGTGTGAGCGTGTGTGTGTGTGTGTGTGTGAGAGAGAGAGAGAGAGTCAAAGGGTGAATGAGACTGTGAGAGGGAGAGTGTGAGGGAGGAAGAGTGAGAGAGAGGGGGAGAAGGAGTGTATGAGTGAGGGAGAGTGAGACTGTGATGAAAAGACAGTCTGCCTGCCTGGGCTGAACCAGACCCAGCTGGGTCACCCCGATTCTTGTGGTTCTTGGGAACAGAAATGTCCAGCAGAGTTTAAAGCGTGTGTCTGTGTCTCTGTGCGAGTGTGTCAGTGTGTGTTTGTGTATTTTCTGGGTCCAGTCCGAGTGGCGCCCCTCCGTCCGCAGTGAGGGTGAGTGCATGGGGGGGCGGCCCCTGTGTGAAGGCCGTGCATTAACAGCCGCGTCTCCACTTCACCCTGAGCACTAATAAGGCAGAGTGCCGTTGCACGCCTGTCTCCGAGACGTCGCCGAGTCCATTCAATTAATCTGCGATTCTGGCTTGGTGGTTGCCCTGGTTACCCAGCTGTGAGTGCCCTGGCTGCAGCTGGATGAAGGGATGAGTGCGTCTCTCTCTCTCTCTCTCTCTGTCCCTGTGTGTGCGTCTCTCTCTCTCTCTCTCTCTGTCCCTGTGTGTGCGTCTCTCTCTCTCTCTCTCTCGCTGTCCCTGTGTCTCTCAATTTTTCCAATTTCAATTTAAGGGTGCTTTACTGGCATGACGAACAGGTCTGCAGTTAATATTACATACAGTGAGGGGAAAAAAGTATTTGATCCCCTGCTGATTTTGTACGTTTGCCCACTGACAAAGAAATGATCAGTCTATAATTTTAATGGTAGGTGTATTTTAACAGTGAGAGACAGAATAACAACAACAAAATCCAGAAAAACGCATTTCAGAAAAGTTATAAATTGATTTGCATGTTAATGAGGGAAATAAGTATTTGATCCCCTATTGGCAAGATTTCTGGCTCCCAGCTGTCTTTTATACAGGTAACGAGCTGAGATTAGGAGCACTCCCTTTAAGAGAGTGCTCCTAAACTCAGCTCGTTACCTGTATAAAAGACACCTGTCCACAGAAGCAGTCAATCAATCAGATTCCAAACTCTCCACCATGGCCAAGACCAAAGAGCTGTCCAAGGATGTCAGGGACAAGACTGTAGACCTACACAAGGCTGGAATGGGCTACAAGACCATCGCCAAGCAGCTTGGTGAGAAGATGACACAAAATAACTGTCCGTCTCCCTCGGTCTGGGGCTCCATGCAAGATCTCACCTCGTGGAGTTTCAATGATCATGAGAACGGTGAGGAATCAGCCCAGAACTACACGGGAGGATCTTGTTAATGATCTCAAGGCAGCTGGGACCATAGTCACCAGGAAAACAATTGGTAACACACTACGCCGTGAAGGACTGAAATCCTGCAGCGCCCGCAAGGTCCCCCTGCTCAAGAAAGCACATGTACAGGCCCGTCTGAAGTTTGCCAATGAACATCTGAATGATTCAGAGGAGAACTGGGTGAAAGTGTTGTGGTCAGATGAGACCAAAATCGAGCTCTTTGGCATCAACTCAACTCGCCGTGTTTGGAGGAGGAGGAATGACCCCAAGAACACCATCCCCACCGTCAAACATGGAGGTGGAAACATTATGCTCTGGGGGTGTTTTTCTGCTAAGGGGACAGGACAACTGCACCGCATCAAAGGGACGATGGACGGGGCCATGTACCGTCAAATCTTGGGTGAGAACCTCCTTCCCTCAGCCAGGGCATTGAGAATGGGTCGTGGATGGGTATTCCAGCATGACAATGACCCAAAACACACAGCCAAGGCAACAAAGGAGTGGCTCAAGAAGAAGCACATTAAGGTCCTGGAGTGGCCTAGCCAGTCTCCAGACCTTAATCCCATAGAAAATCTGTGGAGGGAGCTGAAGGTTCGAGTTGCCAAACGTCAGCCTCGAAACCTTAATGACTTGGAGAGGATCTGCAAAGAGGAGTGGGACAAAATCCCTCCTGAGATGTGTGCAAACCTGGTGGCCAACTACAAGAAATGTCTGACCTCTGTGATTGCCAACAAGGGTTTTGCCACCAAGTACTAAGTCGAAGGGGTCAAATACTTATTTCCCTCATTAACATGCAAATCAATGTATAACTTTTCTGAAATGCATTTTTCTGGATTTTGTTGTTGTTATTCTGTCTCTCACTGTTAAAATACACCTACCATTAAAATGATAGACTGATCATTTCTTTGTCAGTGGGCAAACGTACAAAATCAGCAGGGGATCAAATACTTTTTTCCCTCATACATTGAAAAAAATAGTTTTTCATAAAATATATTACAGAAAAAAAAAGGGAGAAAATATTATTGTACTTATAAGTAAAATCTTAATATACATGTGCATTTACTTTATTTATAACTAACAAATTTACAGCCTGTGCTTGTGTATGTTTTTACGGTGAGCCCCTATTGGCACATTTTGGCAGGTGGCTCTCTCTCTCTCTGTCCCCCTCTCTCTCTGTCAGTCTTTCTCTTTCTCTCTCTGTGTCTCTGTGTGTCTCTCTCTCCTTGCGTGTCGGTGTGTGTCCGTGTTGTGAGAGTCCTGGAAGCTCCCTAGGGAACTAGCCGGTCTCGTTCCAGAGGTCACCCCTTTTCTCTCCCTCCTCCAGGATCTTCCCCAGGGAGTACCTGCTCCAGCACATCCACCTGTACTCGCTGGCTGACCTGCAGCAGGTGAGAGACCCAACCTTCCCCCCCACCGTCCCCAGACCCACATCACAGAGCGTCTGAGGGGTCCCGGACTCTGGGTGCCACCGTGTCTGCAGCAACCAGCACCCACTTCCTCTGCTCAGGGTCTCCCTGTGCCCTGCTGGCCCACAATGTCCTGCCCAGTGCCTCTGTCTCCTTGTCCCTGTCCCTGTCTGTCTCCCTGTCCCTGTCTGTCTCCTCTTCCCTGTTCCTGTCTCTGTCTGTCCCTGTCTGTCTCCTCATCCCTGTCCCCGTCTGTCTGCCTGTCCATCTCCTTGTCCTTGTCCCTGTCTGTCTCTCTGTCCCTGTGTCTCTGTCCACCTGTCTCCCTGTCTCTCGGCGCACACACACACTCACTCACTGGCTTCCTGCCTTTCTCCCCCCCTACTTCATGCTTCACTCATTCTGTCCCTTTCTACTTCCCCCCTCTTCTCTCTGTGTCCTCTCTCTCTCCCTACCCCGCTCCCCCCCCCTCCCTCCCTCTCTCTCTCTCGCACGCTGACACATTGAGAGCTGGTAATCCTATTTCGCAGGCCGTCACAGGGAGGCCGCTATCCAAACACGGCTGGCCGGGCCTTTATGTCCCTAATCCGGGCCCTTTCTGAGCGCTCTAATGGGCTGCACAAGCACATTCGCACCTCTGCTAATGGAGGGGGCGGCGGGGGTAAGTGCTGGGTGTTAAACACTGTTTTTACTGGATTAAGAGTCCGACAACAAAGGCCCCGCGGCGCAGGGGGCAGGGGGCCGGGGGGCTGGGGGCCTCGGCTCTCCCCTCATAACGGCGCTGCTGACAGCTGTCCCGGGGGTCCCCGATAAATACATCAACGGATTGATTAATGAGCGAGGGGCTGTGAATTGAGCGAGACGGCGTCTGTCACAACTGCTGCCCAGTGTGCCGCTCTCTCTTTCTCTCTCCCCCTCCCTCTTTTCTCTCCCTCTTTCTTCTGTCCTTTTCTTCTCTCCCTCCATTTCCCTTTTTTCTCTTCCTCTCCCTATCCCTCTCTTCTCATCTTTTCTCCATCTCCCTTTCTTCTCTCCCCCTCCCCTTTCTTCTTCATTTCTTCTCTCTTCTCTCTCTCCCCCTCTCTCTCCCTTCTCTCCTTATTTTCTGTCCCCCTCTCCTTCTCTTCTCTCCATTTCTTCTCTTTCCACCTCTCCCCTCTCCCTCTACTCTGGCTTTAGCTCTCTGCGTTGCAGGGTCTTTCTCAGAGATGGGCTCTCTCCCCGTCCCGTGACATGTACAGTGCGTGTTCAGGACATGTTGAGAGCATGTTCAAGGCATGTACAGTGCGTGTTTAGCAGTGGGACCCTGCCTGGGTCGAAAGGCACTACTTGCCCCCGCTGCAACTCCCCCAGGCTGCACTTGTTCTGTATTCTGCCCCACCCCCTTGGGGCATCACTCTTCCTGCCCCGTGGGGTCGCCCTTCTCAGCCCTCCTCAGCCCCAGGGTGTGAGCGGTGTGTGTGACAATCACGTCCCCCTCACCGACGCAGGGACCGCTGTGCTCGGCCGCGCCTGTCGGGGCCGATTAGGAACTCCATGTCTCAGGCGGTCAGGCTGCGAGTCCCGGCACGAGCTGTGGGGGGGTTTCGGCTTTGATCCACAGCCTGGAACGGCAGCAGCAGCCGGTGATCTCCACCGCAGCCCTGCGTGTCGCTTAATCGTGTAGTTTTGTCTTATTCGAGCCCTGGGTGCCGAGCTGCGCTGTGGGCGTATCTGTGGCTCGGGCTGGACCCACGGTCACACGCCGAGCAGAGCACAGATCAGACACACTCCCAGCTGGGCTGAAGCCTTTCTAGAGCAGATCATCATCATCATATTAATAATCAATCATCGTTCATTGTGGTGTTGTCACAGACCTCCTGTAGAAGCAGGAAATACATCGTTTAAACAAACAAACACGCACAAACATCTTGTCCAGCTCTAACAGGATTTTCCAGTTTGTGTTGAGGCAATGTTTCTTCTTGTTTAACTTTGTTTCAAGCCATTTAATTCTGTCAGTGCCCTGTATGTGTGTCAGAGTGTGTCAGAGTGTGTCAGAGTGTGTCAGAGTGTGTCAGAGTGTGTCAGAGTGTGTCAGAGTGTGTCGCACCAGTGCTTGCACTTTGCCCAGGCTGTGAGGTTCAGAGCGCTGCCCTGGCTGGCGTGTGTGTGGTCTGTCAGTGTGATTCACGTTCACCTCGAAATCTGACCGCAGTCCTGATGCTCGTCTCCCGCTGTGACACTGTTCCATCCAGGGCCTCACTGTGGTGTCATACGCTGCGCTGCGCTCTACTGCGCTGGCCCAGAGTGGACCCGGTTCTCCCACAGTCGACAGGCCAGAGCAGTTCTGATTGGGTCATTGTGGTGTTCCCAGGTCTAATGCATTGAGGCTCAGTGAGGCACGATGAACCCATAATACACTGGGACATTATAGAGCCACGCCATGTTAATGAGTGGGACGAACGCACACACTCACTAACACGTGCTCGCAAACTCACACTCTCCCTCCCTCCCCCGTCTCTGTGTGTCAGAGTGCAGTGTGGGAATGCAGGTGTGTGGCTCTTTCCCTTCCTCTCTCTCCCTTGCTCCCTCTCTTTCTCCCTCTTTTGCTCCTTCTCTCTCCTTTGCTCCCTATCTCTCTTCCTCACTCCAGTTCTCCCTTTCTACCTCATTCCCACTTTCTCTCCCTCACTCTCTCCTCCTCTCCCCCTCTCTCCCTCACTCTCTCCTTTTCTCTCCCTCGCTCTGTCCCTCTTGTGTGCACATGCACATGTGCCGGCCTGTCCACAGTAGCACCCTCCCCCTCAGCGCAGAGACCCTTGCTGCCCTGCGGAGGGGCTCTTCCCTGCCTCCTCCTCCTCTTCCTCCTCCTCCTCAGCGCAAGGTGTGGGCTCCTTCTCTGCCCCCAGCCCCCTTTTATTTTTCCCCCTCTCTCCCCTCTTCTCTTCTTTTCTTCCTTTGCTCCCTTTCTTACGGCTTCAAGAATGCTCAGAGCTCCTTTAATTGGCTCGCCGGCCCCAGTGCCAGGTGGACCCACTTGTCATCGCCCCAGTGAGTGCCTGGGGGGGGGCCTGCCCTGAGCACAATCGCCATTCCTGCCCCATTCAGGGCCACAATGCGCCTCTCCGCGACCCGCACTTTCAAAGCCCCGCCGCCGTCACTAGCGCTCTAATAAGTGGCATTCACTCATATTATTTATTTATTTTTTTAGCTGCCTAAAAGCCCTATTTGCCTTCATTAAGGGCTTTTTTTTGTGGGGGGGACTTTTCCTTGCGAATTGTGTAGCTATATTTAAAGTATGGCTTTTGTTTAGAGGTATGCAGGCCGAGCGGTGGGCTGCGGTGGGTGAGGTCTGTTCCCCTTGCGGTTTTATTTTTTAAATAATTAGCCCGTCTTATGGCGGGACTGCGGTGTGAAGAGTGACCACGACTGCAGCGAGTGTGTGAGAGAGAGTGAGAGAGAGTGAGAGTGAGAGAAGGAGTGAGTGAGTGTGTGAGAAAGAGAGTGAGTGAGTGAGTGTGAGAGAGAGAGAGAGTGTATGTGTGTGTGTGTGTGTGTGTGTGAGGGAGAGAGTGAGAGTGTCCAGCCCAGTCCAGTCGCTGGACACAGCCAACTCGCAGGGACGCACCTTTATTCAGTTCAGATCAATTTAAATGTATCTTCAGTGTGACGCGGCCAGCCTCCATCCGGGCGCCGCTCTCTGGATCCCCGGGTCCATCCGTCACCGTCCCGGCATCTTACACGCACAGCGCCAGACCACTAGGACCCCCCACTAACCAGCTCCCTCTCTTCCATGGGGGTCCCCTCCTGCTCCAGGTTATCGACGGCAAGCTGGCCCCCTTCCTGAGCAAAGTGATCAAGTTCGCCAGTGCACACGTGTTCGGCTGCAGCCTGTGCTCCCAGAAGGGCTTCGTGTGTGAGCTCTGCCACAGCCGGCAGGTCATCTTCCCCTTCCAGGACACGGCCACCAAGAGGTCAGCCTCGGCCCACATACATACAGGACATACTACACACACACGCACACATACAGGATATAGCACACACACAGGACATAGCACACTAAACACGCACACATACAGGACATCTCACACTAAACTCTGTCATGGCTGGCTCTTAGCCCGTGACAATAAGGGAGACCACACTTGGGGTAAAGACTCATAACAAATGCTTTATTTACTGAACTTAATATAACATAAAGGTAGTCAATGAGCTGTGGTCGTCAGTAATCAGTAGTGTAGTGAGTGGATGTATAGGCATGTGATGAAATGTAACAGTATAACACAAAGCAACATGAATCAAGACATGCTCGTGGGGAGAGACCTTGTGTCCCCTGCCTGAGACACACCGGTGACAGCTGTCAAGCTGACGAGCCTCTAACTCCGCCCACCACCGTCCTGAAAGGGGAAAACCCGAACACAGCAGATGGAGCGAGAGAGCCGTCACAACACGCACACATACATGACATAGCACACAGAGGATCATATTTTAGTAATTATTATCATTATTATCCTCATTAATATGATGGTATTCTACTCTTCCCCTCCCCGTCCCTCTCTCTGCCCCTCTCTCTCAGGTGTGAGGGCTGCGGCGCGGTGTTCCACGCCGAGTGCCGCTCCCGGGCCCAGCCCTGCCCCCGCTGCGTGCGCCGCGAGCTGCACAAGAAACCGCGCGCCTTCTGGAGGGGCCTGCAGCCGGGGGACGGCACGGCCGCCGCCGAGGACCCCTACAGCTGCTTCGAGCTGCCCTTCCAGGACACCTGAGGGAGGAGAGGAGAGGGAGGGAGGAGTGTGTGTCCGCCTGTGAGTGTGTCTGTGTCTGTGTGTGTCAGTTTGAGTGTGGCTCTCTCTGTAGAAGATAAACAGGCTCCCCAGTTGTGTGTCTGCCCCCCACACACACACATACTTCACACAGCTGCCTCACCTGAGCACTGCCCCCCCCAGTGCGTAATGACAGTCGAATTATCGGCGCACTTCCACTCGCCTTTCATCTTGAAAATCGCTGCTTCCACCGGCCCTCCGCCATTGCCACGACAACCTAAATGGATAAAAGGAAAGACTGGGGCGAGGGGGGGGCGGAGGAGAGAGAGAGAGAGAGCTGGAGGAGGGATACCTGGGAATAATGCGTAGTGGTGGGGGAGATGCAACAACCGAGGAGGAGGAAGGGGTTCGATGGGGACAGAGGACCGAAGTGACCTGGTGCCGTTGCCCGTAGTCTCTCTGCCAGCCTCTCGGGGGCAGAACTGTGGCTTGGGGTGGCCCTCAGGGGCCCCGGTGCAGCAGGAGCTCGGTACCGTTGACTTCAGAGCCATGGTGGCCATGGTGGCCTTGTTGCCAGGACCAGAGAATGCCAGTACAGTGCCGCCTCTTCTACTGCTCCTGATTTGTGTGTGTTTTATGTGTCACCCAATGCACTGCCAGGGCTGAACAGGTCGGGTCGGGGCGCTGTGTTCATTCCCCTCAAGCCATAGCTGTCCAGCCGAGCCGCCCCTCGGCATCGACACGCGTGTAAATACGGTCGCGTCCCCTCTGCCTTCTCCCTCCATCTCCGCGACTCGAGTGTCGAAGGCAGTCACGCCCCCGTGTGCGCCCTGCTGCCGGGGGAGCCGACTGTTCTCTGGGGCTTCCCGTCCCTCTTTCTTCCGTCTGTGTTCGATTCCGACTGAAATGCTTGAGATTTAACTCTTGACTTCTCCCTATGCAACCATCGTTGGCCTTGTTTGTGTGTATCTGTGTGTATCTGTGTGTATCTGTGTGTATCTGTGTGTATCTGTGTGTATCTGTGTGCGCGTGTGCGTGCATGTGTGCGTGTGTGTAACTGTGTGTGCGTGTGGGGCAGTTGTCGTTGACGTCGTTATCCTCCAGGCTGGTTTGACCTCGGTGCCCCGAAGGTTGGTGCAGGTCAGTGGGGTTGGGGGTCAAAGGTCAGGACAGACTCGGACAGGGGGCCGGGGGGGAGGGATTGGGAACTGTTGCTCCAGAATTGTAATCTCTCCTCCATTCTCTGAAAAACTATTTAAACAAATAAAGAACTAATTACAGGGGAGGGCGAGAGGCAGGCGGGTGTGGGACTCGGATTGTCCGTCCGGTCGTTGTGCAGGAGTGCTTCTGTCGTCTTCAGCTTCGGGAGAAAGAGCTGTCGTTAGTTTGGGCTTTGAGATAGAGGAGTTATCAGAGATGTGACCCTGGGGAGAGGTGTGAGTGTGAGTGTGAGTGTGTCTGCCTGTTTGCTTGGCACTCATAACCCCCCCAGCCCAGTGAAAGAGACCCAGCCCTACCTGAGCACAGCTCCAGCACTTGCTAATGTATGTCCTGCACTGAGAGCTGTTTCCTATTGTGGTTGTTTTCCCTGTATTCATGTTGTTGAAACAATGCAATGCGTGTGTCAATAACTGTGTGTGTGTATATGAGTGAGGTTTGCCTCCTGACTGAATCCCCCCAGCAGCGGGACCGACCCACCGCACCGCACCGAGCCATGTGACTCCGGAGGCCGCCGCCGCCGCTCAGATTCAGGGATGTCAGAGGTGGCAGGGCTTGCGAAGCGAAGACGTGTAAAAAGAGGAGTGAATGACTACTCATTGGGCGGTGGGGTGTTTGTGGGACATCTGCCCCAGAGCTGGAGTGTCCATCCCGGCCAGAGGCACCGCCGGCTCCACCGCACCGCCGTCCTGCTGCCTGCAGGGTTGTGTCACACTGGAGTCTCTATTTAATGCATACAGTATTTCGTGTGTTTATTTATTAGTGTGTCCTCTGACAGCGGCTGCAGTCCAGCCTCGCTTTGCCCCGTGTGTGGAGGGCTGTCTGTTGTGTAACGTTGTGTTTAGACGCTGCTCTCAAGCAAGACTGTGTTTCGATGCCCTTTTTTTTTTACCACTGATGCAAATAAACCCAAACTGTTTAACACACAGCCGTGTCGGCCTCCAGTTTGCGTCGCTCTGGTCACAGGGTTCTCCGGTGCAGAGAACGTGGTGTTTGTGTTACCGGTGTTCAATTGACACCAGCGCCTGTCCTTCATAGAAAGCCATGCGGTGAGATCGCACGACAGCAGGTGTGTGTGTGTTTGGTGCTGCTGTTAAAACCAGCACACTTATCCGCACACGACAACACGAGGCTCAATCCCAGCTTTTCCTACAATATGTTAAAAGTGGAAAAATCTTCCCCCTTGTTCCCTCTCTGTTTTGGCTCAGAACCTGGGCCGCGTCCTCTTTCATGTCACCGCTCGGAAAATCCTCTCTTCACTCCTGCACGCGCGCTCTCACCGCAGCCCAGCCCCGCCGCTCGGAGCCCAGTCTGTGGTTCCAGAGTTTCCCTGGTCGGTTCCCCGGCGCTCGGGGCCCGTCCCACCACAGGAGTGCCGGGGAAACCTCACCACGGAAAATCAGAACATCATGGGCTTTGATTGTGTGGTCTGGGTTCTGTTTTATTCCCTGACACTAGCGTTGATTAGCTGTGGTCGGCTGTCGAGTGGGTTTGGCAGAGAGTGCCGGGCCGGTGATGTCAGGAGGTGAACACCGATTCGGCTGTGGGGAATAACGCGCACACGCAAGGGATCGTGCACCCACACAGCATCTCCTTAGGGTTCTCACTGCCTTTAAAACAGAAGTTGAAGGTGTTGGAAATCTGGGCTGGTTTCTGCGGCCCGTTCCATGGCTGGGGTGCCTCTCCCGTGGACCTGACCCGACCCCGGTGCGTCCGGTGACTGGGAGCGGTGGGGCAGCTGAGAAGCTAACGCAGCCCCACACACAATGGAGGGGCAAGAACCCGTCTCAGTAGCCAACCGGCCCGACCGCGGCAGTAATTGCCAGCAAACGCCACCCTCATTCTCTCTCCCTCTCTCTCCTTTATTCTCCTTTTTTCCCATGAGGGCCGCAGCCCCCGCGGTTCTCCCACAGCGAGAGAGAGTGAGTGCAGCCAGCCCTGCCCCCCCCACCCGTCCCCTGCCGCTCCGTTTCGGGGGAAAGAAAGGGGGGGAATGTAACCAATTTGGTGTGTGTACACTGCGCCGAGTAATTAATTTGCCTCTGATTTTTATTGAGGGCCTGGCAAATTGAATATGAGTGTCCGCAGGGCCTAATTGTCGCTGCCAATTAGTGCATTGTCAGCGACGACAATGCCTGTACTGTAGCGAGCGGAACGGCTCCTTTGTGCTTCTCCAGTGGTCCGCGGGGCAGTCAAGACTCATTTAGGGCTCTGACAACACGGGCCAGCGCTGCCATCGGAGCAGAGACGGTTTAAGGATCACACCCGTCCCCCCACACACACACACCAGAAAGAGAAAAAAAAGTGTCAGCCCCTCACCCGCGCACACAATCGAACACACAATCCCCGCTCACAGTACAACACACACACAAACTGGGACAAGGACCGCTGTCCGGCTCTCCCGGCAGGTCAGGACGCCCCACAGAAGGCTTCGCTTCACTTCAGCTCTGCCCCGCACTGCCAGCGGACCTGTGCCTGAAACGAAGCCACTGTTGAATAAAGGAGTTGAGGCGGTGGCACTAATCCTGATCACTAATCGATCCCGTTTCTTTTCCATTGGCTAAACTAAGACGTGGTTTGGGGTTCTGCCTGTTAGCTTCTGACACACACACTCGCACGCTAACACACATCCTCACACACACACACATGCTCATCTCACCTCACCCACAAAAACACACAAACACTCGCACACACACCCTGACAAATACTCTTAGACACACACACACACATGCACACACACCCTCACCCACGCACTTACTCACACACAGAAAGCTGAATAAAGGATATTTTAGTTTGTTTCTGTACTGTGTGTTTTTCCAAGGGTGTGTCCCAGCTCTCTCTGTCTCTCTCCGCAGTGTGTGTAAGTTGTGGGTTTCTGGTCCAAAGTACACAGGGGTGGAGTGTGTGTGTGTGTGTGTAGGGGGGGGGCTTGTTTACAGCCAGGAACCGACACTGCCATGACCTGCCAAACACTGAGATTACAGCTCAGAGGCCTTTGACTGCAGTTACATGACCAGGGTGAGCAAACACACATGAGGGCACATTCCACAGCAGGTGAATGTCTGCGTGTGTGTGTGGGGGGGGGGTGTCGGTGAGGTGGGGAGCTGTAGTCGGTGGCACGGGCGTCTCTCACCGATGGAAGGCACCCTGGATCATGACGCTCAGGAGTGCTCAGGCAAAGAGGTTCTCTCCCTGCCCACAATCCCCCTCTCCCTCTCTTTTTCACTCAGCTCGCTGTAGTGTGCTGTGCAGTGTGTGCAGTGTCGGTAAAGAACGAAATACTCGGGTTCACTGGCCGACGCACTTCATTGCCACGACTGTATGACAGCGTAGTCACAGGGGCAATAAGACTAGCACAATCCCCGTACAATAAAATGCATCTCTCCAGCACAGCTGCCACCTCACTCCCTCCCTCCGTCCATCTCTCCCTCGTGCCCTTTCTCACTCACTCTCCCCCTCTCTGTCACTCACTCTCAATCTATCCCCCTCTCTCTCCATCCCAGTCTCTCCTGCTCCCTCTCCCCCTCACACACACACACACTCACTCTATTGTTCTCTCCGCTCGGGATCTATTCAGCCTCTTCCGCTGCTCATGCAAATGTGCGCACGATACAGGCCCCGGATTTCGTTGTTGTTTTCTTGTTGTTTTTCCTCCATCAGCCTCTGACACTCGCTGACCGCCGCAGCGCAGCGACCTGCCGGGGGAAGCAGCAGCCTTCGCTGACAGCAGGTGAACAGCGCTGGTGTGTGCTAGCCTGTGCACCTGGGTACAAAGAAGAACAATACAGAGAGCGAGAGGGAAACAGGTAGAGAGAGGGAGAAGGGGAGATGGAGGGAGAGGGAGGGAGAAGGAGAGAGAGGGAGAGGGAGCCTATGCAGTGAGTGGGGGGGGTTCAATTATAATGCCACTAAATCTGTTTCACAATGACCCTTAAAATCCTAGTTATTACGAGCTGCAATAACAGAGCCGTTCACAATCGGGTTACTGTGCGATGGAGACCGCCAGCTCAGCTAGTCATGTCTGCCCCTGTTCGGCCCAGGGTGGCACTCGGTGCAGTGTGCTTCAGTACTGCATCGGCTGCTCTGTCCTGCATGAACTCGCCTGGTCACGCCACGCAGCTGAACGGGATTGTGGACCCGAGCAGCGCCCCTCCTCCGCCTCCCAATGATTAACCCGCTGGCCGCCCGGGCGCAGGTGTGTCGTGGTGAGTGTGTTGAGTCAGAGTGTTTACTGACACTGAGCAGCGCTGCCTTGTACAGGATGGAACGTCTTTCCTGCCTCTTATGTCTGGCGGCTGCTCCAGTGACCTCTCCCTCTCTCCCTCCCTCCCTCCTTCTCCCTCTCTCAGTTTCCTCTCCTCTCTCTGGTTGGTTCCCTCGCTGTGGGACTGTCTTGTGTCCAGCTCAGCTGAGTGTCCAGTGCTGCGGTGGGAGGACTGTGCATTAGTGTCATTGCATACGTGTGTGTGTGTGTGTGTGCAGCACCGCGTGACTCGAATCGTGTATTTAAATAAACATAGAGCAATACAGGATGCAGCGCTGAAGAGGCTGGAAGTTGCAAATAAAAACAGACTGCTGTGGGGGGGGGGCTGACAGCACCGGACTCCCACTCATTGTGTCCCTGCATTGTCTCACATCCTGCTTGGAGCAAAATCCCCAAAACCCACAACCAGGCCTTCGAAGTCTTTACCTCTCCCTCTCTGTCTCTCTCTCAAATTCAGATTCAAAATGAGCTTTATTGGCATGACAAGTTTACACTCCCTCTCTCTCAGAAACAGAAACACAGGCCGAACACCCTCCCAAAGTCTTCTCTCTCCACTTCAGCCAGTGAGACCCGAGCAGTGTGAAGCGCTCTGTTGCAGGGTCACAGATCCTCACAGCGCAGGGTTAAACAGTGCCAGGATCTGGGCTGCCACAGAAGAATCAAAGTACGGAAATATAAATATAAAATATATGCAAATACAGTCAAATGGCGCAGAGGAAAGAAGGAAGAAGAAGATGATGATGAATGCAGTCTGACATTCCTGTAATTTGTTTTAAAATGTTGTGATTTCTTCTCTCTTGCAAAGTCTGGTTTACAGTGTATTTCCTCAATCAGTTACAAGTGTCCCTGCAATAATAAGAAGCAGCGGGACAGTACTGTGACAGTGATGTGTCTGGGATGCTCACAGAACAGATCTTGCAGGCAGCTTCTAATGTTTGATGAATGAAGTGCAAGCCTGTTATTCTCTGCCGCAGCTCGGGTCTGTGGTCAGCAGAGCCGGACGAGCCGCTGCGTGAGGCGCAGGACCGGCCGCAGACACCTGTGTGCGAGCAGCGCTCCTATTGGCCAGCCCGCCTGCCCGGGGGCGTGGCGAAGGATGCCTGTGGACGGAGTGTTCGACGCCACGCCCCTTTCCCCGGGCCGGAGAGCGGGTCTGGCCGGGAGGCGTGTGCGGGGGCGTGTGCGGGGGCGTGGCCGGGCCGGTGGCGGCGCAGCGGAGAGACTGTGCCCGGGCAGTGCGGGGCTGTGCGGGAGAGACACGCAGCGCGGAGAAGTGCCGGGAAGTGACCCACACAGTGACTGAGGCGACCTGGACCGACACAGCCCACGCCACCGGGCAGCAGCGGCATCTGAGACCCGCTCAGCGATCCCCGTCGGACCGGCGGCTCCACTGCAGCCAAGCCGAGTTATTCACCTGCTTCACCGCCACGGCCGGGAGTCTGAACTGCGCCTGCGAAACAGCGCAAACGGTGCGGGAGTCGAGCCGCCCTGCCCCGCACAGCAGGGCTGTGTGAAAGACGAGCAGAGAGCCGGGAGAGATGCGCCGGGGGAGCGGGTCGCTGGCGGAGTGCGCTCCCTGCGTGCCGGGCAGTCTGTGAGCGGCTCACCCGAGCCCCGCAGCCGAGATCCCGCAGACACCCCGGGCAGCGCTCTCTGCCCGCCAGCGCCCTGGACCTGCGAACAGCACCGAGCCAAACTGCGAACTGTGTAACTCTGTTCATGGACAGTGTTGTTCTGTGATGAAGCCGGCAGGACTGTGCGGTGGGGATGCAGATGCTGCTTGACTTGATGCGTTTTCCTCTGGGGATTAAAAACTATTTATTCTTGAAGAGGCGCTTTTATAAATGTATAAAATAAACCGCAGAGACAGAGCCGGGCGCTGAGCCGATCGCCGCTGCGGGAGAGGAGCACCGGCCCCCAGGTGACTGCTGGTCCTGTGCAGTGCCGGCCATGGCGCCCCCTGTGTGCGGCGCCCTGCACTGCGCCCTGCTGCTGGCCTGGCTGCCCTCCCTGGGCTGGGCCGCCTCCAAGGCCATCGTGTGCCGGGAGATCACGGTGCCCATGTGCAAGGGCATCGGCTACAACCTGACCTACATGCCCAACCAGTTCAACCACGACACGCAGGACGAGGCGGGGCTGGAGGCGCACCAGTTCTGGCCGCTGGTGGAGATCCAGTGCTCGCCGGATCTGCTGTTTTTCCTGTGCAGCATGTACACGCCCATCTGCCTGCCCGACTACCGCAAGCCGCTGCCGCCCTGCCGCTCGGTGTGCGAGCGCGCCAAGCAGGGCTGCTCCCCCCTCATGAGCCAGTACGGCTTCGAGTGGCCCGAGAGGATGAGCTGCGGCCGGCTGCCCGAGCTGGGCGACCCCGACACCCTGTGCATGGACTACAACCGCAGCGAGAGCACCACGCTGTCCCCGCCGCCGCCGCCCGCGCTGCTGCAGAAGCCCACGCCCCGGGGGCCCCCGCGCCGGCCCGGCAGGCCCCTCCCCGGGAAGCTGGCCCCCCCGTCCTCTGTGGCCTGCGAGCGGGAGTGCCGGTGCCGGGAGCCGCTGGTGCCCATCCGCAAGGAGGCCCACCCGCTGTACAACCGCGTGCGCACCGGGCCGCTGCTCAACTGCGCGCTGCCCTGCTACCTGCCCTACTTCTCCCCGGACGAGCACACCTTCACCAGCTTCTGGATCGGCCTGTGGTCAGTGCTGTGCTTCCTGTCCACCTTCGCCACTGTGGCCACCTTCCTCATCGACATGGAGCGCTTCCAGTACCCTGAGCGGCCCATCATCTTCCTCGCCACCTGCTACCTGTTCGTGTCGCTGGGCTACATCGTGCGGCTGGTGGCCGGGCACCCGAGCGTGGCCTGCAGCCACGACCAGCAGCACGTGCACTACGACACCACCGGCCCGGCCCTGTGCACGCTGGTCTTCCTGCTCGTCTACTTCTTTGGCATGGCCAGCTCCATCTGGTGGGTCATCCTGTCCTTCACCTGGTTCCTGGCGGCGGGCATGAAGTGGGGTAACGAGGCGATCGCAGGCTACTCACAGTACTTCCACATGGCGGCCTGGCTGGTGCCCAGCGTCAAGTCGGTGGCCGTGCTGGCACTCAGCTCCGTGGACGGTGACCCGGTTGCCGGCATCTGCTACGTGGGCAACCAGAGCCTGGACAGCCTGCGGGGCTTTGTGCTGGCGCCGCTGGTGCTCTACCTGCTGACCGGCTCGCTGTTCCTGCTGGCCGGCTTCGTGTCTCTGTTCCGCATCCGCAGTGTCATCAAGCAGGGCGGCACCAAGACGGACAAGCTGGAGAAGCTGATGATCCGCATCGGCATCTTCACCGTGCTGTACACCGTGCCCGCCGCCGCCGTGGTGGCCTGCTACGTGTACGAGCAGCACTACCGGGAGCGCTGGGAGCGGGCGCTGGGCTGCTCCTGCCCGGCCGACAGGCAGGGGGCCGCCGGGGGGCCGGACTACGCCGTGTTCATGCTCAAGTACTTCATGTGCCTGGTGGTGGGCATCACCTCGGGCGTGTGGGTCTGGTCCGGGAAGACGCTGGAGTCCTGGCGCCGCTTCCTGGGCCGCTGCTGCCGGACCCGCAAGCCCACCAGCGCCTCCATGTACAGCGAGGCCAGCACCGCGCTCACCGCCCGCACCGGCCTGGCCAGCTCCGGCTCCTACCACAAGCCTGTGCCGCTGTCCCAGGTGTAGGGCCCCAGGCCAGAGACACGCAATAACACTTAATTTATTCAGATTGATTGATTGTACATATTAGTGGTGACACTTTACTTACCCAACACACACACACGCGTGCACACACACACTGACGCCACAACCCACCTCCTGGACTGACACTGGACACTGAAGTCAGGATCGCAGACGGAAAATCATCGAAACTGGAAAACAATGAGGAGAAAAGCGTCACTGTTGTACATGTTTACTGTGGTTCTTCACGTGGAGCGGCGTGTGATTTCCACGCTCTTCAGCACTGAGAGGGACACGGAGGGAGTGGACAGACAAACCCCGAGCTGAGAGACACGGAGGAGGGAGAAACAGACAGAGCTGCACTGAGACGGGGGTCTGCACTTCCTCCCAGGGAAGGGAAACTGCTGTTATTTATTTATCTTCTTCTTTCTGCCCCCAGAGTTCATGTCTTGTTTTGTGTAATTCCCGCCCCCAGGAGTGTCTCTCCCCCCCAGGCTGTGTCTGCTCTCTGCAGTGTCTCCGGGTCACGCGTGGTCGAGCTCCTGTGAATTTGTTCTGGGGAGAAGGAGATCGGCCGCCATGTTGCTGAGGCCCCTCCCTGTGTCAGGTGTGTAGGGGCCCCCAGGCGCTGGGGGGCCGTGTAGAATCACGTGGCGTGTTTTATCAGTTACTTAAGGGGGAGACGGACTGCGTGACGGTCCCCTGCAGGAGAACGTCACGGCACCTTGTCACAGTGTCATTCATGGTGTAAGTGCGTTGTGTATGTAGGTCTGTGTGTGTGTCTGTGTGTGTGTGATTCTAAGGCTCCTGGGGGCCACGGCGCTGGGGCACCAGATCGGTGTTGCAGGACGGGCTTCTGGGGGAGAGGGCTGTGCTGTCCGGGGCACTGGGGCCCGATCCCCGTCTCCTCAGACCCTCTTCTCTGGTGCTGTGGCGCAGCAGTGTGCTCTGCCCCCTGGTAGCCCATCCCCTGCACTGCATCCTGCCCGGCCCGGGCCCATTCTGCAAACGGGACCGGAGACTGAGTCATTTCAGGGAGGGGTTCTGACCCACTGGAGAGACCGAACCTCTGTGATCATGGGCTGTGTGTGTCTGTGTGCGATTACAGGTGTGTTTGATTGTGTCAGTGTGTGTCTGTGCCCGTGGGCATGGCTGTGTGTGGTACTGGTGCTGTGTGCCCGGGCAGAGCAGACACTGGCCTCCCCCTCTCCTCTCCTGCCCCCAGCGGTTCTGCCCCAGAGCTGCCTGTGCTGCTGTCTCGTCTCTGTGTCTCTGTGACAAAGGCGCTATATACTGATATCTATTGAAATAACAGGCTTACAGAGAGAGCCGTTTATAGCAGAGCTGTGTGCACAGTGCGTTCCCTGTGTGGTGTGTTTTCAGTGTGCCAGCGAGTCGTCTGTCAGTTTGAATTAAAACGCACAAACCATGTAACCGGGCCGTCTCTCGCAGCACCGCACACGCACACGCACACGCACACGCACAACGGCCTCTGACTGCACAGACCTGGGGGGTGAAAATATAAAAAAATCCAAGATGAGAAGAAAAGTTAAAAGTATATATTTTTTATAGATTTTTTTTTACTGTCTGTAGCTTTATGGCACAAGGTATGTTTGAAACTGCAGCCCCCCAGTGCGCGGCCGGGCCGGTGTGCTCAGGTGCGGGTCCTGGGCGGAGGTGCTGTGTTGTTGTGGGGTGTCTCTCCTGTGTTGGGTCGGGCAGCACCGCCACTGAGATGGTCCTGAGAGCTGTGTGGTGTTGTGCGGCGCGGGAGAGTGCGGGTCTGGTCCAGATGTACATTTTGTAAAGGAAAAAAACACACAAAATCAATCCCTGAATTTTGTTGCTCAAAAATAGTTTGAAAGTGTATGTATTATATTTTTAAAAGTGTCAAATCCTGAGATTGTAAAAAGCAGCTGAGATTTAGATATTTATAATGAAGACCCTCTCCTGTCTTTTTTTTTTTTTTGGGTTGGTTGTTCCTCACATTCCTGTAGAGAATAAAGTGCAGCAGTCTGCGCTGGTGTGTGCGTCTCTGTCTCTGCACTGGGGGAGGTGGTTTGTGTGTACAGAGCTGCTGGGCTGTGTGTGCGCTGTACTTTGTTGCTGGGGTGTGTTTTGTGTGTGTGTTTTGCAGATTGTTGTGTGTTGTGCTTTGTTGCTGGACTGTGTCATGCAGATTGTTGTGTATGTGTGTGTTGTGTTCAGCTGTAGGGGTCTGTGTGTGTGTGTTGTGTTCAGCTGTCGGGGTCTGTCTGTGTGTGTGTTGTGTTCAGCTGTAGGGGTCTGTGTGTGTGTGTTGTGTTCAGCTGTAGGGGTCTGTGTGTGTGTGTTGTGTTCAGCTGTAGGGGTCTGTGTGTGTGTGTGTGTTGTGTTCAGCTGTAGGGGTGTGTGTGTGTGTTGTGTTCAGCTGTAGGGGTCTGTGTGTGTGTGTGTGTTGTGTTCAGCTGTAGGGGTCTGTGTGTGTGTGTGTGTGTGTTGTGTTCAGCTGTAGGGGTGTGTGTGTGTGTTGTGTTCAGCTGTAGGGGTCTGTGTGTGTGTGTGTGTTGTGTTCAGCTGTAGGGGTCTGTGTGTGTGAGTGTGTGTGTATGTGTGTGTGTGTTGTGTTCAGCTGTAGGGGTGTGTGTGTGTATGTTGTGTTCAGCTGTAGGGGTCTGTGTGTGTGTGTGTGTGTTGTGTTCAGCTATAGGGGTCTGTGTGTGTGTGTGTGTGTGTTGTGTTCAGCTGTAGGGGTCTGTGTGTGTGTGTGTTGTGTTCAGCTGTAGGGGTGTGTGTGTGTGTTGTGTTCAGCTGTAGGGGTGTGTGTGTGTGTGTGTTGTGTTCAGCTGTAGGGGTCTGTGTGTGTGTGTGTTGTGTTCAGCTGTAGGGGTCTGTGTGTGTGTGTGTTGTGTTCAGCTATAGGGGTCTGTGTGTGTGTGTTGTGTTCAGCTGTAGGGGTCTGTGTGTGTGTGTGTTGTGTTCAGCTGTAGGGGTGTGTATGTGTGTGTTGTGTTCAGCTGTAGGGGTCTGAGTGTGTGTGTGTGTTGTGTTCAGCTATAGGGGTGTGTATGTGTGTGTTGTGTTCAGCTGTAGGGGTCTGAGTGTGTGTGTGTGTTGTGTTCAGCTATAGGGGTGTGTATGTGTGTGTTGTGTTCAGCTATAGGGGTCTGTGTGTGTGTGTTGTGTTCAGCTGTAGGGGTCTGTGTGTGTGTTCAGCTGTAGGGGTGTGTGTATGTGTGTGTTGTGTTCAGCTGTAGGGGTGTGTGTGTGTGTTGTGTTCAGCTGTAGGGGTGTGTGTGTGTTGTGTTCAGCTGTAGGGGTCTGTGTGTGTGTGTGTTGTGTTCAGCTGTAGGGGTCTGTGTGTGTGTGTGTTGTGTTCAGCTGTAGGGGTGTGTGTGTGTGTTGTGTTCAGCTGTAGGGGTGTGTGTATGTGTGTGTTGTGTTCAGCTGTAGGGGTCTGTGTGTGTGTGTTGTGTTCAGCTGTAGGGGTGTGTGTATGTGTGTGTTGTGTTCAGCTGTAGGGGTCTGTGTGTGTGTGTTGTGTTCAGCTGTAGGGGTCTGTGTGTGTGTGTGTTGTGTTCAGCTGTAGGGGTCTGATTGTGTGTGTGTGTTGTGTTCAGCTGTAGGGGTGTGTGTGTGTGTTGTGTTCAGCTGTAGGGGTCTGTGTGTGTGTGTGTTGTGTTCAGCTGTAGGGGTGTGTGAGTGTGTGTTGTGTTCAGCTGTAGGGGTCTGAGTGTGTGTGTGTGTTGTGTTCAGCTGTAGGGGTGTGTGAGTGTGTGTTGTGTTCAGCTGTAGGGGTGTGTGTGTGTGTGTGTTGTGTTCAGCTGTAGGGGTCTGTGTGTGTGTGTTGTGTTCAGCTGTAGGGGTCTGTGTGTGTGTGTGTTGTGTTCAGCTGTAGGGGTGTGTGTGTGTGTTGTGTTCAGCTGTAGGGGTGTGTGTGTGTGTGTTGTGTTCAGCTGTAGGGGTGTGTGTGTGTGTGTGTTGTGTTCAGCTGTAGGGGTCTGTGTGTGTGAGTGTGTGTGTGTGTTGTGTTCAGCTGTAGGGGTGTGTGTGTGTGTTGTGTTCAGCTGTAGGGGTGTGTGTGTGTGTTGTGTTCAGCTGTAGGGGTGTGTGTGTGTGTGTGTTGTGTTCAGCTGTAGGGGTCTGTGTGTGTATGTTGTGTTCAGCTGTAGGCGTCTGTGTGTGTGTGTGTGTTGTGTTCAGCTGTAGGGGTCTGAGTGTGTGTGTGTGTTGTGTTCAGCTGTAGGGGTGTGTGAGTGTGTGTTGTGTTCAGCTGTAGGGGTGTGTGTGTGTGTGTGTTGTGTTCAGCTGTAGGGGTGTGTGTGTGTGTTGTGTTCAGCTGTAGGGGTGTGTGTGTGTGTGTGTTGTGTTCAGCTGTAGGGGTCTGTGTGTGTATGTTGTGTTCAGCTGTAGGCGTCTGTGTGTGTGTGTGTGTTGTGTTCAGCTATAGGGGTCTGTGTGTGTGTGTGTGTGTTGTGTTCAGCTGTAGGGGTGTGTGTATGTGTGTGTTGTGTTCAGCTGTAGGGGTGTGTGTATGTGTGTGTTGTGTTCAGCTGTAGGGGTGTGTGTGTGTGTTGTGTTCAGCTGTAGGGGTGTGTGTGTGTTGTGTTCAGCTGTAGGGGTCTGTGTGTGTGTGTGTTGTGTTCAGCTGTAGGGGTCTGTGTGTGTGTGTTGTGTTCAGCTATAGGGGTCTGTGTGTGTGTGTTGTGTGTGTGTGTGTTGTGTTCAGCTGTAGGGGTGTGTATGTGTGTGTTGTGTTCAGCTGTAGGGGTCTGAGTGTGTGTGTGTGTTGTGTTCAGCTATAGGGGTGTGTATGTGTGTGTTGTGTTCAGCTGTAGGGGTCTGAGTGTGTGTGTGTGTTGTGTTCAGCTGTAGGGGTCTGTGTGTGTGTGTGTTGTGTTCAGCTGTAGGGGTCTGAGTGTGTGTGTGTGTGTTGTGTTCAGCTGTAGGGGTGTGTGTGTGTGTTGTGTTCAGCTGTAGGGGTCTGTGTGTGTGTGTGTGTTGTGTTCAGCTGTAGGGGTCTGAGTGTGTGTGTGTGTTGTGTTCAGCTGTAGGGGTGTGTGAGTGTGTGTTGTGTTCAGCTGTAGGGGTGTGTGTGTGTGTGTGTTGTGTTCAGCTGTAGGGGTGTGTGTGTGTGTTGTGTTCAGCTGTAGGGGTGTGTGAGTGTGTGTTGTGTTCAGCTGTAGGGGTGTGTGTGTGTGTTGTGTTCAGCTGTAGGGGTGTGTGTGTGTGTGTTGTGTTCAGCTGTAGGGGTGTGTGTGTGTGTTGTGTTCAGCTGTAGGGGTGTGTGTGTGTGTGTGTTGTGTTCAGCTGTAGGGGTCTGAGTGTGTGTGTGTGTGTGTTGTGTTCAGCTGTAGGGGTCTGTGTGTGTGTGTGTTGTGTTCAGCTGTAGGGGTGTGTGTGTGTTGTGTTCAGCTGTAGGGGTGTGTGTGTGTGTGTGTGTTCAGCTGTAGGGGTCTGTGTGTGTGTGTGTGTTGTGTTCAGCTGTAGGGGTGTGTGTGTGTGTGTGTGTGTGTGTGTTGTGTTCAGCTGTAGGGGTGTGTGTGTGTGTTGTGTTCAGCTGTAGGGGTGTGTGTGTGTGTGTTGTGTTCAGCTGTAGGGGTCTGAGTGTGTGTGTGTGTTGTGTTCAGCTGTAGGGGTCTGTGTGTGTGTGTGTTGTGTTCAGCTGTAGGGGTGTGTGTGTGTTGTGTTCAGCTGTAGGGGTGTGTGTGTGTGTGTGTGTTCAGCTGTAGGGGTCTGTGTGTGTGTGTGTGTTGTGTTCAGCTGTAGGGGTGTGTGTGTGTGTGTGTGTGTGTGTGTTCAGCTGTAGGGGTCTGTGTGTATGTGTGTGTGTGTTGTGTTCAGCTGTAGGGGTGTGTGTGTGTGTGTTGTGTTCAGCTGTAGGGGTCTGTGTGTGTGTGTGTGTTGTGTTCAGCTGTAGGGGTCTGTGTGTGTGTGTGTTGTGTTCAGCTGTAGGGGTGTGTGTGTGTGTTGTGTTCAGCTGTAGGGGTGTGTGAGTGTGTGTTGTGTTCAGCTGTAGGGGTGTGTGTGTGTGTTGTGTTCAGCTGTAGGGGTGTGTGTGTGTGTGTGTTGTGTTCAGCTGTAGGGGTCTGTGTGTGTGTGTTGTGTTCAGCTGTAGGGGTCTGTGTGTGTGTGTTGTGTTCAGCTGTAGGGGTCTGAGTGTGTGTGTGTGTTGTGTTCAGCTGTAGGGGTCTGTGTGTGTGTGTGTTGTGTTCAGCTGTAGGGGTGTGTGTGTGTGTGTGTGTGTTCAGCTGTAGGGGTCTGTGTGTGTGTGTGTGTTGTGTTCAGCTGTAGGGGTGTGTGTGTGTGTGTGTGTTGTGTTCAGCTGTAGGGGTCTGTGTGTATGTTTGTGTGTGTTGTGTTCAGCTGTAGGGGTGTGTGTGTGTGTGTTGTGTTCAGCTGTAGGGGTCTGTGTGTGTGTGTGTGTTGTGTTCAGCTGTAGGGGTCTGTGTGTGTGTGTGTGTGTTGTGTTCAGCTGTAGGGGTGTGTGTGTGTGTTGTGTTCAGCTGTAGGGGTCTGAGTGTGTGTGTGTGTTGTGTTCAGCTGTAGGGGTCTGTGTGTGTGTGTGTTGTGTTCAGCTGTAGGGGTGTGTGTGTGTGTGTGTGTGTTCAGCTGTAGGGGTCTGTGTGTGTGTGTGTGTTGTGTTCAGCTGTAGGGGTGTGTGTGTGTGTGTGTGTTGTGTTCAGCTGTAGGGGTCTGTGTGTATGTTTGTGTGTGTTGTGTTCAGCTGTAGGGGTGTGTGTGTGTGTGTTGTGTTCAGCTGTAGGGGTCTGTGTGTGTGTGTGTGTTGTGTTCAGCTGTAGGGGTCTGTGTGTGTGTGTGTGTGTGGTGAGTGGGGCCGTGCAGATTGCTGTGTGTTGTGCTGTTTCTGGACTGTGAGGGTCATGCAGATTGTGGTTGATGTGTTTTGTGCTGGCAGCCCTGGTCCTGCTGAGCCACCGTACAGAACTCGGTCACGTGTGTCTGCCAGGTCTGGCCCGGTCCTCGGCTCCGGTGGGACGGACCTGTGCGACAGGTCAATACAGCCCTGTGATGACTGCGGGTCGGGGCTCCGGACTTTACAGAACACACCACACAGGGAACGCACTGTGCACACGGCTCTGCTATAAACGGCTCTCTCCGGACTGACCGTCCCTGTCTGAACCTGTGACCCGGAGCTGCTCCTCCACACGGTGCCAGAGAGGGAAGAGTTTCATACACGAGTCTGGAAATAACGTCCCCTTAAAGCCCTGCTCAGCGCGCACACACACACACACCCCACCTCACCCCCACGCACTAGACTGTGCAGTGTTTTAACACAGCGGTGTGTTGAGAGAGAGTGTGCAGGGGACTCATCACACAGTCAAACTGAGCTGATCTCACAGGCGGCATCAGACCCAGCAGCGTTTTAATGAGTTTATAGACCCACAGACTCTGCCGGGAACCCAGGAGTGAGAGCGACCCGCCCCACACACCCCGCTAACCTGTCAGGGCTGCGTGAAGCTGCCCCCCCACGCGACTGATCTGTCACTCAATAAGCGTTTGTGAGGTTCTGTCGAAGAGTTGGAGCTTCGACTACACCCCCCTCACAGTACAGGAACAAGTCCACACCACAGCGCGCGTACACACTTATACACTACACCCACACGTGCACACACTTACACACTACACATACACTACACATACGTGCACACACTTACACACTACACACACACACGTGCACACACTTACACACGGCTCCGTGGGCTCATTAACCCTCTGTGCACGTACAGGTGGCTCATGCATGGCTATAGCTGTGATTGTTGGATTTATTAATGCTTTAAAATAGCGACTACTTAATACAATGGAAAATGCTCCGTGTTCCCTGTGTGTTCAATGTTCTGTCAGCTGACCACCTGTCCGTCTCAGAAAGCACCACATTTACATCGCGGTGTGGATGGTCTCCTGCGCTGGGGGCCTCAGATTGGCCCCTGTGTGTCCCTGCCCCACTGAAGAGATGAGAGAGTCCCAACACCCCACTCTGCCCGCCCGCCACCAGACAGGGGCCTCGGCCCAGCGGGACACAGAGCCCCCGTCGGCCCCCAGGGGACGTGGGACAAGCGACGCCACACCGCACACCTGTAGAACAAGCGGTCGACCCCGCGGTGTGTTACATGATTAGTGTTTATTTAAAATACTCCCTCTGCAAATGATTCAATTAAAAACTGACGGATTTCACAGCTATTAGCCTACATAGTAAGCAAAAAAAACAAAAAAAAACGTTTTTTCTCTCTCTCTTCTCGGTCGATAGTCGTGTTGATCTCGGCTCCTCGGGGGGTCGGGCTCTGGGGTCCACGGCACGAGGAGAGGAAGAGGACGGGGGTCCCGGCGCTTGCCCCCCTCCACGGTTCGGGGTCTAGGACAGCACGGCGTTGGAGCGCCGGATCCCCACCAGATTGTCGGCGCTGAAGGAGCGTCTCATGGCCGTCTTGCCCAGATCCTTGTACTTGTCCTCACACAGCCGGCAGATGGCCTGAGAGAGAGAGAGACGCACACAGTGGGACAGAGAGAGACACACACAGTGGTTTGTCAGTATTCAGTATTTACTGCCCAAAAGCCCCTGCCGTCCACACTGCTACCCCTCTCCTGTCTCCTGCCCCGCCCCCTCCCCTCCGGCCCTGTCCCCGTCCCCGTCCCCACACCCTCTTCTCTCTCCTGTCCGTCCCCTCTGCCTCACCTCCAGTCTCTGCGCCCGCTCTTTGCTCAGCGGCTCCAGAGGGAAGTTCATGTTGTTGTCGTCGGCCAGGGAGCGCAGGTCGAAGTAGTACTTGGCGTAGACGCTGGCCGGGACGTTGATGTTGAACTGCAGCAGCTCCAGGAAGTGTCTCTCCATCTCGTTCCTGCAGCGCGACACGACAACACGACCTCAGCGCCCGGCGTCACACAGCACAGAGCCACCCCGCCCCGCTCCCGCCCCGCTCCCGCCCCGCTCCCGCCCCGCAGCTCAAATGTATCCACTCTGGACGAGCCAGAGAGGTTTAGCTACACAACCCGCGCGTTTGTGCGTCTGCGGTGCTCGTGTCAACCTCCACTGAAGAGGTGCAACGAGCAGAAATGTTTTAATAAACTGACTAAATCAATCAATCAATACATTCTGTAAACCTGTCTGTAAAACCTCACACACACACATTACACACAATCACAGACTAGAGCCCTGCATTTCAGCCCGAGCCCCGACTTATTTACGCCCCTCGGGCCGTGGAGCTTTGGGCCAGTTGTCACGTCATAGTTCACACACGGGCCGGGCATCGGGCCTGTTTTAGGCTCCTCCTCCTTTTTATATGTTAGACATTAATTAATTAAAAGAAACTATGAGACGTTGATGATGGTAAAACAAACATAGAAAGACGTTTTATAACCTATGACACTGACACACACAGGTTTCCCACGGACAACACGAGAGCATGCTACGCGCCTGTCCAGCCTGGCTCACATGGTGTTAGTGTCCCCACAGCAGCGCAGCTGGAAGAGGACAGAAGAAACAGGACTGGACTGAAAGCGTCCACTGTGGATGCTGTGCGTTTTCTCCACGATGCTCTGCACAAACACACTCACACACGCAAACACAGACACACACACACACAGACAGAGCGTGGGTGCGGAGACACCGTGTGCGTATCGGGGCTCGAGGACCCGCCGGCCCGGATGTTTACTGAACAACAAGAGCCGGCCCGGGGAGTCGCTAGGGCAACTAATGGATGAGCCGAGAGACGGCCATTATCTGCCGCCGTGAGAGCCCTTGAGCCGGCCGGCGCGGCGCTGAAAGGCTTCAATGGGAGCGAGAAAAGAAAAGAAGAGAGAGAGGGAGAGAGCGAGAGGAAGCGTATGGCTGTAATGTGGAGGAGAGACGGAGAGCTGCCCCCAGCCACCCGGCGCAGGAGCTCTACTTCACTGGGCCACAACACACCGCACTGCACACACACGCAATGAAAACATTTTCTCTTAAAATCAGTTTCTTATTAAATGAGTCACTAGCGAGGGTCTTACAATGAGAGAGGGGGAGGGAGGGAGAGTGAGGTAAAGGGAGTGGGAGGGAGGTAAAGAGAGAGGGGGGGTAGAGCGAGGTAGAGGAGAAAGAGACAGACTCATCCCAATCCGAATGACCGAGAGGGGCTCGTGTCCAGAGGGTGAGGGGGGCGTGCGTGTGGGCGTGGCCTGTGTGGCGGGACTCACATGTCCTCCACCGTGATGTCCTTCAGGATCTGGCAGTAGTCCACGTTCCACACCGCCTGGTCGTCCCACACCTTGGAGGCCAGCAGGATGGCGCCCAGCACGATGCGCTTCCAGTTGCAGGGGCAGATGTCCATCTCGGCGTAGGTCAGCAGCCGCTCCAGGTACACCTGGGGGGCCGGGGGCGCGGGGAAGCGGGTCAGAGCGGAACGGGGGCGAGAGGGAGGCGAAGGCGGAGAGACGGCGCCCCCGCTCTGCCGTCCCCCCGCGACGAACGGGCGGCCCACCCCACAACAGCCTGCGTCCCAGGACACATCGAACACAAACCACACTGGGGCGCTGAGTAGAGCTCCCTCTGAAGAGCATCATTCGAGTCAAGAATACATTTTATTTGATTTATTTTGTATTTTTAGTGATTTAGTGAAGAAAGCCAATCAATCAATCAATCGTGTCTCCATCGAGGGCCGGAGCCGAGTCGACTCACAAGCCTGGCCTGTGCTCTGCTGCCCCCTGGTGTTGAGATTAAAGCACAGCACTGATCTGTGAATGAACCCTGCGCTACAGTGACGGCGATGATGAAGATGATGATGTACAGCACACCCCCCGGCCTCACCAGCGTGACGATGGCGCACTCGGCGGTGAGCTGCGCGGCGCTGAACAGCGTGCGGACGAAGCGGTAGATGTGCTTGTGCTCCGGGTCGTTCCGTGAGTAATCGTCCGGCACCTCGTCTCTCTGTGGAGACGACAGGGCACTGAGACACAGCGGGGCCACGGAGCGACACATGCTAAACACACACACACACACACACACACACACACACACTGAGACAGCAGGGCCACGGAGCGACACGCTAAACACACACACACACAGCGGGGTCACAAAGCGACACACATGCTACACACACACACACCGAGACACAGCAGGGCCACAGAGCGATACACACAGAGACACGGTACACACACAAAGACACAGCAGGGCCACGGAGCTACACACACTACACACAGCACTGAGACACAGTGGGGACACAGAGCGCACATGCTACACACACACAGCTCTGAGACAGCAGACACACACACACTCTCATAGCAGACGGAGGGCAGGGCGGACTCACCGACAGCGGGTGCTTCTTCTCATCGAAGATGTCCAGCGACCGGTCCGAGTCCCTGAGGGAGACAACGCGCGGGCAACACTGAGAGCCGTCTGACAGGGAGACTCACAACAACACACACAAACAACACAGCAAGCACACGTCTGACCATGCTGAGCCCCAGAATCAATGTCACACGAAGGAGCTTTCTGCAGACCTCACCTGTTCTTGATGTGGTAGTATATTGCTAAGGTGACGCTGCAAGAGACAGGAAGAGAAAAGAGTCAGTTCAGACACACAGACACACGCTACACACAGACACACGCTACACACAGACAGCGGGACGAGACGCACCACTTAATTGTGCTTTTTAAATTCGGCTGGCTGACGGTGCTGTCGTCAATAAATATAGTGGAGCAGGAGCTGTACTTCTTGGTGAGCTGACCGGGAGACACCTGGAGGGACGGACAGGAAGAGCAGATAATAACGACAAAACAAAACAAAACACTTCCCAGTGTGAGACGCATCGGTCAGAGACACGGAGGGAGGGGGAGAGAACGTAAGACGGGGGCAGACACGCGAGGACTGTCAGAGAGAGACGCGGCCGGTCCACTCCAACTCTCTTACTCACGTGGTTGATGTGGTTGCTTTTCCTTTTATCTCTCACTGTGGAGAAACGAAACACAAAGCAGGGACAAAATAAGGACAATTAGAATCTCAATCACAACACCACACAAGAGCAGCTTCGAAACAAACAAAATATCTCTCTTTATTTAAAATCTGTGATCCTGTAGCTCTTTGCTGGGGGGCGGTCCCATTTAGAACTGAACTCTCTCTCTTCACACACAGGAGTGAAGGGCTTAGTCAGGAGTTGGCCAGAGATCTTATTAAACCTTCGTTAAACAAAGGTTTAATAAGATTTCTGACCAACTCCTGACTAAGCCCTTCAACTCCCCTGCCGTGTCAGTGGAAACAGTCGAAAACCCCACTCACCGTCCGTCTGCGACTTGCTGAGGAAGATGGTGCTGGCCCGAGGGTGGTCCGACGGGTTGGACTCAGGAGCCAGATCTGCAAGGACAAGACACGGTTCAAACCGAGAACTCAACGACACCACAAGTCAACACAATCACATATAACTGCATACAGAGGAGACTACGTGGGGACTTGATCCAAGTCTTCAAAATCATGAAAGGCATCGACCACATCAAACCAGAGGAGCTTTTCCAGATCAGCAGGGACACACGCACCCGGGGACACAAATGGAAATTGGGCTTCAAGGCATTCGAGACAGAAAACAGGAGACACTTCTTCTTGCTATTTGCTATCCTAATTCGCCCTGGATAAGGGCGCATGGCAAAGGAATACATAGTAATAATAATAAACTCTTCGCTGCTTTGCATTTAGTATGCGGATGTTTCCTCTTAAATTAGCATATTATTTAATCGTTTCTCCCGTCTTTTACAGACCTCACAGCCCTCACACAGCAGTTTGATGATGTTAACTTTTTCATTTTATCCCACACCTTGTGTTTGAATGCGAAAGTGAAAGTGAAAGTTTCCGAATATTGATACATTTCTCTACATTATATTTAAATAACTAGCATAGATTATCAGTTAACTGTGCAATGCAATGCGCGGTTGACTAAGTTAGACCAGTCTAAGGAAAGACGGTTTTATGCAACGGACTTAACTAATACTAAGACAAAGACTTAGTGTATGTTTATGCAACCGGCCCCACTTGATTTTTTTTTTTCCTAAGAAAACGTGACGAACTGAAGCAGTCCAAGTTCACGACTCAATCCTGTGTTACACCCGTAGCCAAAGCACAGGAAGCTTCCTATCATGCCAGCCTCCGCATTGCAAAAGCCGGTAAGCCACACACAATTGGCGAACAACTGTGTGTACCATTAGCCAAAGAGTTGACGCACATCATGTGTGGGGAGAAGGCTGCCAAACAGTGAAACTTGGTGCCACTTTCAAACAACACTGTCACGGAGAATAGGAGCCATGGCAGATGATGTTAAAAACACACTGATTGAGTGCATTAAAAGTAGTCGCTATTATTCCAACCAGCTAGACGAGACGAGACCAGCAGACTTGGCCAATTTGCTCATTTACGTCAGATATGAATATGATGGTGCAGCTCAGGAGTTTCTGTTCTGTCAATCACTGCAGACCAGAACTACAGCTGAGCACACATTCCAGCTCCTGAATGCGTTTGTCCAAGAGAATGGGCTCGATTGCAAAAAGTGTGTTGGAGTCTGCACGGACGGCGCCAGGGCTATGACAGGTCTCCACAGCGGAGTAGCAGCTCGAATCCGTGAGGTGACGGCCGAGATGCGATGGACTCACTGCAGCATCCATCGCGAGGCCCTGGCGGTGAAGAAGATGCCCGAAGAATTGAAGTCTGTGCTGGACTCGGCTGTGAAAACGGTGAACTTCATTAAGGCCCGACAGATGCATTCTCGCCTATTCCATGTGCTCTGCGATGAGATGGGCAGCGAGCGTGTCCAACTCTTGCTTCATACAGAAGTACGGTGGCTATGAAGAGGGAAGGTGCTTTCGAGGCTTTTCGAATTGCACAGAGAGGTCCAAATGTTCTTACAGTACAAAAGCTTCCTCTTGTCAGATGTTTTTGAAGATACTGTGTGGCTCAGTCAACTGGCATACTTGTCGGACATTTTCTCTTGTTTAAACGAACTGAATTTGGGACTACAGGGACTCTCCATCAATGTTTTGATGTGCAGGACAAAATCAACGCAATGCTGAAAAAGATGGAGTTGTTCAAAATCAAAGTCAAGGCAGGTGGTTTCAGCTTTCCCGCTTTGCAGAGTTTTCTGTCTGGCAATGACCTGACCCTTGATGATGGAGTCAGGGACATCGTTGCGCACCTCGTGTCGCTCAGACAGCAGTTCCACGAATATTTCCCAGTGACAGCCGAAACAAACAACTGGATGAGAAACCCGTTCATCATTGAAACCTCTGAAATGTCCAAGGACGTCACTGTTGGTGAGCAGGAGAGTTTAATACAATTGTCTTGCGATGAAACATTGAAGTCTGCTTTCAGAAGTCACTCGTCGTTGGACTTTTGGATACAGCAACACAGCGAATACCCTGCGCTTTCGGACAACGCTGTGCGCGTTCTCCTTCCTTTTGCGACCACATATCTGTGCGAGAAAGAATTCTCTTCACTTGCCGTCATAAAAATTAAATACAGAAGCAGGACGGATGCTGAGCCGAACCTGAGACTGAAGCTGACCTCGATTGACCCAGACATCGCAGGGCTGTGTTCGCAGAGGAAGGCACACCCTTCTCATTAGGCTAATGTAAGTTGTCTCTCACTTGCTGTGTGTGTGTGTGTGTGTGTGTGTGTGTGTATATATCAGAAGGTGTGCGTTTGAATGAAGTACAGTTGTTAATCTTACTCTTCTGCCCTTGCGCTGTATGAGAGTTGTGTGGAAGAGTTTAAGTGCCAGTTCTAGTGTTACCCCTTTGTACAGCGTGGCTGACAACAGTCAACAATAAATCATATTCTTATTAGGAATAAATTCGCCTCCTGCGTGAACTGTGCGTAGCTGAATAGGGTAGGCCTAGGCTACTGCATTTTAACGTCGGTCATAATGGTGGTACTTGGAGAGCTAAATAGGTGGTACGTGGTGTAAAAAGTTTGAGAACCACTGACTTAGTTATTAATGGACACCAAACGAGCGGATGGCCTCCTCTCGACTGGACACTCTCATGTTCTTTTATAGCGCCCTGTGTGTCAGGGCTCTCCCGTGGTGGTGCTTCACACCAACGAGGAGCGAGAGGCCCCAGTGTGACAGCCAATGACTTTAGACCAATTTGCCACAATAACTACACATCTTTCACATTTTATATCCCAATGTGGAACCTGGCAAAAGACATGAGCGCACCACAACACCAAGCACAAAACCGAGGAGGCACAAACACCGGATGAAAGTATCCGAAGGCCCTGGCTCTGGCTGGCACAGGCAGGGGGGTGGGGCTCCAGAGGCCGGTCGGCTGCGCGGCTGTGTGGTGGTGGGGGCAGCCTACAATTGCGCCTTTGTTTCGGAGCACAAACAGCAGGCTTTTGGCCTCAAGCTGCTGGGTGTTACAAACTGGCAAACTTTCAAATGAAAAAAATTAAATTAAATGACTGCTTCTTAAATTTGTGCGGTACACGCTGGCTGCCCGGCTGGGTGAACAACTGGTTCTCTCCGGGTCAGACATGATCTCGACAGGCTTCTCTAACTCTGCCTCGCCACCCCGGCACCGATCCCCACCTCTCCCATCGCCCGGGGCAAAGCAAGCAGGGCGACGTGTGGCACGGCCCTCAATAACACACACACAAACACAGAGACCTGCCTTCACTGGGGGGACACTGTTGTGTGGAACCGGGCCTTGTCCTCAGGCTGACTACACCGCAGAGCGATAGTGCAACAAACTAGGCGTGTGAACGTATCCATTGAGGATCTGTCACGACGGGGAGAGAGGAGGAGCAGACCGTCCCTGGTACATCTGCTGCACGTCACACCCAAAAAACAACACACACACACCGAGACAGAGCAGAACCCTCACTAAAACGTATCCGGAGAGAGGAGGCGATTATCTGATCGGAGATAAGATGGCATGGGCCTTGGAGTGTGGGGGGGGTGGGAGCAGTGTGTTGTGGCATTGTGACTGCGCCACGCTCTCTGCCCGGGGAGGGACAGGAGGGCTGGGTGTGTCTGTCCGTCGGTCCACCAGCAGCCCAAACCGACACTCTGTAACTCTGTGGGTTGGACGCACGATAAGGACCAGCGTTATCTTGTGTTTGACCCCCACCCCCGATAACATCCCAGCAATCTGCTACTGGAGCCGATTTATCACGCTCAGATAAGGCTCAATAAACCGAGGTGGGAGCCGGTGCAGTGGGGAGCACCCGGCCGTCAGCCTGCTGGCGTGGGAGGCAGGGCGTGGTCTGGGTACAGACGGGACACCAGCACAGAGTAAACACACAGACCGATGTGACACACAAGCTACAGAGGAAGGCCAATCCATCCCAGAGTGCACAGCAGCCGTTTCTGCTGTGAGGGACTCCGTCAGCCCTCCTCTCCCCTGGTGGGCAGTGTGTGAGCGGTGCCTCCCGTTCCCCCGTCATGAAGGCACCTGCTCTTCACGGCCACTCCTGACCCCCTGACCCCGTTTCAGCGCCGAGATGGAACGCGTCCTGTGTGCGGACTAGGTCGACTGCATAATGAAGACAATAGTAATAATGATAATAGCAACAGAGGCAGAGCAGCGACCAGCGCTGACCGGGGCCGGCCCTGATAAGCCAGGCAGCACAACCGGACCTCCCACCGACCTCTGCCGAGGAGGTTTGGTATTCGGGCGCAAAAGCTCGGCCCCGAGAGCCGCCGTGTCTGAGAGGCAGCGTATGAGAGACAGACACGGCAGCTGCTGGACTCAAGCACAACGGCCCAATCCCCCGAGGACACAGACACACGCTCCCTCTCCCTGCATGTGCCCGTCCACAGCCGCCCGACTGCCAGGTGAAACAGTGTGCCAGCCTTTCAGAGGTCTCCGAGGCTGCCTTTGCCAAGAACTGCTAGCTACTGGTAACTACCAACGAATTATGATTTTTTCTTCCTCCTCTTTAAATAAAAGTGGTGTTCGGGGGTGTGAAGGAGTGATGGGGTACACACTCATCTGCTCATTGGCACGAGGCCGATTCATGCCCAGCTGCAGGGCTCAACCCTGGGAAACAATCCTTTTCCACTGGAAACAGTGACGGCCATAAAACCTGCCAGTCTGACAGCCAGCCGCCAGAGATCAGTGTGGGAAAACAGCGATACTCTGGTAAGATCTGAACCGCCCTGCTGCTACCAGGAGACAGATCTGGGCTGCGGGTTTTAACTTCTCTTTTTTCCTTAGAGACAGTTTAACAACTTGACAAGAGCTCTGTAAACACTGATTACAACCCCCGCTCAGCACAGGTCACACACTCACAGCTCACCACTGGCACATCAGCCCCGGGTCTGGCGCCGGATGCCGATTCACAACGCCACAGACCTGACTGGATTGACTGGGTCCAAGTGCCGCTGCAGGCTGGTGCTGGTGCCGGCGTGACACCCACCCCTCGAGCTCAGCCAGCATTCCCACAGTGCGGTGCAGCTCCGCCAGAGTGGGACAGGCTGAATCACGGCACCCAGGGGCACAGGGCGGGTCCGCCAACACAGTAATTAACCCTGATTATCAGCCCCACAGAGCTCCTGCCTGCTTTAACCTGACGCCACCACACCTGTGTGTCTGCATCTCACCCCCGGTGCTGGAGACCCATGTGCAGCCCCTGGAAGGTTACTGAGGTGCCCGCCCCCTCCTCCTCCCTCCACAACTTCTTAATTGGTTAATTGGCTGAGAGGAGCACACAAACACACTCTTGTCCATGCACGGGGCTGACAACTTACTGTCCACCACTGTGATTGTTCCACAAATGTGTCACTAACTATTTTTAGTTGGCCTTCAGTTTCCAGTAAGGAATGCGGCCATTGCAGGCGGTGTTTGAGTAGCTGTTGCGTCTGCAGTCCGTACAGCAGGGATGGTGGGTTTAGCCACAGGCCATGTGAACCCACACAGCTGCTGTCAAGAGGTTGTGTAGCGTCTCTCCAGCGTCCCACCGCCCTGCCTCTCACTGCACTGCTGTGTTGCTGTGATCGGGCTCCTCCAGCAGACTGCCACAATACCCCCAACGGGAAGGGTCAGGTCTGGGGGATCCTTGCTAACCTCCGTCCCTGACCGAGCTGGACAGCCTCCTCCCGGTGTGGACAGCTGCGCCCGACTCCAGCTTGTCCACACCCCCCCTTTAATCCCACTCAAACACTGCACAGACATTACACCAACACTACACCAACACAGACTGATCCCTCTGTGCGGAGCCCACACGAGTCTCACACACACACCCGGCGAAGGCACACCTACCGTCCGGCACCTCTCTGTCGCTGATGTGCTGCAGGTACGGCCCGGTGTCCGGCTCGCTGAGGTCAGTGTCCACTTTGTAGCCATCCACCCGCTCCGGCGGCCTCCTGCGGCTGACCTTCGGGCTCCCCCCGGGCGACACGCAGCAGGACACCGTGTTGCCCATCCCCGCCCCGGCGCAGCCTCACACTCCGAGTCCCGGGACGGACAGTCCGTTTGAACGGCCCTCTCCGAGCCTGTACCGAGACGACGGAGCGCTGCTAACACAGCCGCATCGACACGGCCGGGACGCCGCCGGGATCCGCAGGTACCCGAGAGGAAACGGGGATGTCGACAGAGCTGGACTACAAGGATGCGTTACTTGTTATTGTTGCTCAACTGACATCGCTCTGGGTGGTCCGTGTTATACCTATACCGAGAGCAGCGCAGTATAGTGCAGTATAGCGCAGTATAGTGCAGTATAGCAAAGTATAGTGCAGTATAGCAAAGTATAGTGCAGTATAGCACACTATAGCGCAGTATAGGACAGTATAGCAAAGTATAGTGCAGTATAGCGCAGTATAGCACACTATAGCGCAGTATAGGACAGTATAGCACACTATAGCGCAGTATAGCACACTATAGCGCAGTATAGGACAGTATAGCGCAGTATAGCACACTATAGCGCAGTATAGGACACTATAGCGCAGTATAGCACACTATAGCGCAGTATAGCACACTATAGCGCAGTATAGGACAGTATAGCGCAGTATAGGACAGTATAGCGCAGTATAGCACACTATAGCGCACTATAGCGCAGTGCAGTCGAGCAGTACAGACGGCCACTTCCGCGGCTCAGGGCAGGACTCGCCGGGCGCAGTCGGGCTCCCAGGGCTCGGCATGCGGCTCGGTGTCTGTGCGGATGTGCGCTCTGGCTTTATTACTCGCCTCACAGCGCAGCTCACTCCGTCACCGGCCGGGAAGTTGACACTCAGCACAATTTCACCGAGTCCCGCTAACCGGCAGAGCTGTTTTAGGATGATTTACAATTCAAACAAACTCAGCAAGATGAGGACGATGAAGAAGAAGAAGAAGAAGAAGAAGAAGAAGAAATGGAAACACGAAATAAATAAACGCAGGTCTCAACTATTCCGCTCCAACCCTTAAATGTTGGGTTCGCTTCCGGGATTTCGGTCTTTCCGAGGTAGATCTCCACTCTGCCCTCTGCCCCCCTCGAGTTCCGGGATCGTCTCTGAACTCTAGCCCGAGGCTCTGCGGCCTACTGCCCGTGGCCGGCTCTTCTGTGCTCGCACTCCGGGGAAAGTGGGTTCTGCGCTCAGGCTAGGCCCGTGTCGGAGCTCGGCTCCCCGGCCCAGTGTCGGCTATTGAGGATGTCCTGTTATCCCCGTTATCCCCTCCTCCCCGCCGGCCAGTTCAACAATTCGCTCCCCGCCACCACCGCCATCTGTTCCTAACGCCGCTACCTGGCATTGGCGCAAGTCCCACCCACTGTCGCATTCCTACAGTCTCCATTGGCCAGCACATCAAAACAAAAATGAAATCTCACGCTTCATTGGCTCATTCTGCTGTCATGTAGACATATCGGCTGCTCACAAGTACCTGATTACCCGCCCACTTACAGTGATCTGGCTCTTGGTTAGTTGAGTTAATTGTCAATCACTGTTTCTCTTTTCGTATTGGCCTAATCCTGCTGTCAATCAAAGGAAAATCCCCGTTGTCCCACATTTTAATAGGAAACAGGGCGGGGCTCAGAGTTAAATTCCTCTGTCTGCCCACTAAGCACTTAAACACTTGGGGGGCGTTACAATGTTCCTTCTTTAAAGGTATTTAGCGAATACATACATGTTATTGACAGTATGAAAGTTACTATTTGTAATGATATCATAATAATTATAATTGGTCAAACAATACCTGTGTGTGGTAGAAGGCGGCTTAAAGTGCCATAAGAACAAAAAATGTCTTACGGGACCAGGGGCCACATATGAAGCTGTGACACTTTTGTCCCCTACAATATAGTGCTTTTGTGTACCTTGATAAAAACATGGTGATATATGGTAAGGTTTAGTATGGTGTAGTCTTGTAAAAACCGTAAATCACATCGTAAATGTGTGGACAAATAGTGGTACAAACATTATAAAACGTGGTATAAACGTAGCAAAATCATGGTTAAAAACATGGTAAATACTTGGTAATTGCAGTAAGGAAGACCGCACACTCGGAATACAACAATAAAATATGAATTTATTAAAATCCGACGTTTCGGCTCTTGCATGCCTTCAACAGGGTAATAACATGGTAAAAACATTGTAAAATCATGGTACAAACCGGTCCCCTACCATCGTGCTGTTTTTTTTCAGGAGCGCCTTGGTTGAAAATATTATTTTAGTAAATAGCAAATGTGTGTCTATTTCAACAACATACTGGGTAATATACTGGGACGCCAGGTAATAGATAAACCAATCAATCGACCAATCAATCAATACCTGGGCAGAGGGGATACTAAAGGTATACAGATGAGTGAATCCCACGTCCTCCTTATTTAGATAAGATATATCAAAGTACGTACATAAAATAAAAATCAGAAATACTAAAAACAAGACAAAATGCGTGTGAATAATTGTGAATGGTAAGACTGATCAGAAGAGAACAGATGCAGAGAGTCAGCGCACCAGATATCGCGAGAGTTACAGGCGCGCTGCGAGTGACGTCATGTGGAAAAGCCCTATCGCTTGCAGTGGAGCGGCTCTCTGTGCGGCTGCGGTAAGTGTCCGGGGTTTGAGAAGCGGCTGTTTGCCTGCAGTGATAGTTAAGTAACCGTATAATAACGCAAACTGCAGTCCGGGTGCGCACGTCTCCGTGTGTTTAAGCCGCTCTGTGTCCCCCTCCCGCAGGATGGCCCTGGTGCCCTATGACGGCGGCTCGGTGGCCGCGCTGGCCAAGCTGCACCAGCCCTGCGCACAGTTCCGCCTGGCCGGCCGCAGCCTGCGCATCTCCCAGGACTGGAGCCGCCTCGGGGTGGCCGCCGTGGTCTGGGACGCGGTGAGGACCGACATTATGGATGAGCTGCACACGTGTCGCCAGAGCACGTCCGGACAGGGCGACCGGGACAATGAATGTGCATTTAGGACTTTCTCTCTATTTTATTTTCCAGGCTCTCCGTGTCCTCTTGTGCCCAGCCGTGTCTCTGTACTGTGTGTCATGTCCGTCTCCCCTCTCTAATTCAAATGAAATACCTCATTATTGCCAAAGCATTTACAGAAATGTCCAGACCTTTCTCTCTCTGCCTGTCTGTGACGTCCTTGACCTCCGGTGTGTGTGTGTTTCTGCAGGCGGTGGTGCTGTGCATGTACCTGGAGCTGGGGCACATGCCGCTGCAGGGGGTGCGTGCGATAGAGTTGGGCGCTGGCACCGGCCTGGTGGGCATCGTGGCAGCTCTGCTGGGTGAGGAGTCTGGCCTTCATCACAGGGGTTGGTGGGCTGGGAGGACAGGTCACTGCTGGGGGTCGAGTATAACCGCCTGGGCTGACCCGTGTCCCCTCTCTCAGGCGCGCAGGTGACCATCACTGACCGGCAGCCGGCCATGGGGCTCCTGCGGTCGAACGTGGTCGCCAACCTCCCCCCCGACCTGCAGGGGGCGGCGACGGTCTCAGAGCTCACCTGGGGCGAGGGGCTGCACCGGTACGAGGCGGGCGGCTACGAGCTGGTGCTGGGCGCGGACATCGTGTACCTGGAGGAGACGTTCCCGGCGCTGCTGGCCACGCTGGAGCACCTGGGCGCGGCACGTGGCGTGGTGCTGCTGTCCTGCCGGCTGCGCTACGAGCGAGACCACGCCTTCCTGGGCCTGCTGCGCCACCGCTTCTCCGTGACCGAGGTCTTCCACGACGCACCCACGGACGTGCGCGTCTACAGGGCGGAGAGGCGCGGCCGGGCCGAGCCGGAGCTCTGAGAATGGGGACGGGGTGGAGCCTGGCGTGGGTTTTGTTTGCTTGGTGGTGTTTTTTTTTTTTTTAAGCAGACAGGGTCTCGATCCCCACCCGCCGGGAGCCGGGGTATCGGACTGGGCCCCCCGAGGGCCGCAGCGTCATCTGGCTTTTGTTGCAACAGGTCCAGCTCTCCGTTCCTCAGTGGTCGTGTTTAACTGATGAACTGCTGTTGGAACAGCCAGTGTGACCAGGATGTGGACTTGTTGCTCTGGGACGGTCTTTGTGCGTCTCGTGCCGGAGCCTCCAGCCTCACACACAGAGACGCGTTGAGCTGCTGCCCAGCGACTGTGTTGTTTTACCTAGAGTATTTTTAAAACTGTTTGTGTTGTACGTACACAAACTTCCAATGATACAAACTTTAATAAACACTGAATTTGGTGTATCCCCTCCCTCAATCATTTTCCTTTCTCAAAACCATGTGCAGAGCGATAGAAACAAGAGGCGAATAACTTTCAAAGCATTTTTTAATGTGGCTTTACACAAAGGTCTATAAAAGGGTGTTACAACAGGTCTGGTGTCACAAAACGCTCGGATAAAACAGGAGACAGGTTTTTTAGTTTTTTTTCCGTTTTCTTTCCTTTTTCGCGCGATGCAGACAGCCGTGGATCCGCAGGTCGATATATACAGGGAGCTGCTACGCTACTGGAACACGAAAGCCGATGCTGTGTTTATATACACGACAGTGTTTAAAAACGATGCGTAGTAAAATTGGCATTATACAAATAAAGCACGAGTAGTTTTAAAAAATAACTCCGCTTCTCTCCTGCAGCTCCACACCACACTGCCCACTGCCCACTGCGTGTGCCCCGTATGTCCAGCATATGAACACGCTCCGTGCACATGCACAGCACGACGCCCTGCTGCGTCACGCTGTATAGGAAGCGGGACACGGCCCTTCACAGAGGACGAGATACACAGGCCTCCCTAGAAGCTCCAAATTTGGCTGCATTTAAAAAACAAGAATACACAAAATAAAAAATACACAAAATGAAAACCGAAGGCTGCGGTGAGCCAGAAGAGTCCGAGGGGACAGACAGGCGCTGTGGGGGTCTGGGGGGTACAGGTCACTCGTGGGGGCGAGGGTATTCCCGTCAGGCCTCTCGGGACCGGTCAGCCCAGTTGATATCTGGGCCCGGGCTCTCGCTGCCGATCCACAGCCCCGCGGTCGAGCCCCTCTCTGGGCAGGAGAAGGTGCCAGCGCTCCCTCTGTATGTGTTTCAGGTTCATTGTCGTGCTATGAGATGCCCTGCCAGTAAAAGAGCTGTACAGATATTAAAAATAATAAAAAAGGGTAGCTGCCGGAAATCTGAACAGCTACTGAAACAAGTTAACCTTTAAAATGATATCATTTTTTATATATATATATATATATATATATATATATATATATATATATATATACACACACACACACATTTATATCCCATTGTAAATGCAAAGCTGCGTTTCCAATTATTTAAAATCTCTGGTTCCTGGGGGCCACAGGGGGCGCTCTGTAACCACTCTTTATTCTCAGCTTATTTCTCACAACTAAAGTAAAAAAGACACACGTGACCCAGAAATGTCATCTCCTCACCCAGAGCGGCTCCCTCTCTCAGCTTCACACCTTCAAATCCTGCACTGGAGCCTCTTCTTAACATCATCATCATAATAAAAGCACCTTTTTTGTTCAATTTCTGCTTCAGATCTGGTGAGACATTTTACACCAGATCACAATCTCACACCTTTATATAAAAAAACAACTATAAATAATACATAATTTCTTAACGTAAGTGTCTGTGTACCCCTGCTGTTCACATCGGTTCGTGCCGAGTTCGTCTCCTGGTGAAGCGACGGCTCGGCACCAACTGACGCAAACCAACCTGCCCTCTGACGTCTCCTTACCCTTTGCGGGAAACGGTGCAATGCGGTGACTTGTGTTGTTCGATACACACCGATTATTAAACCAGACCTCACCACTGACTGCATCTTTCCAGAATCAGAGGAACACGGATTCTGCCTTCCGGAGTGAGCCGCACAGATTCCAGATGTTTGGATCGTGCTCATTGCGTGCGTGTCAGTGTGGACTGCGTCTGTGCGGCTCACTCTCCAGGGCGGAGTCGGTGTTCGACCAACCGCGGAAAAGATATCACCGATAAACACTTTGATTCACTTTTTTGTGTCGGTGTCTAAATTTAAGCGAACGAATCACCGAGTCTCACCGCTGCCCACGAAGATCTTCGAATTCCCCAACTACAGCCGGAGACCTCGGCAGAAATCATGACACATATGGGGGTCTGGAACCGACGCAACCTTTTTGGAGGTATAGAGAGAGAGAGGGGGGGGATCAATCTGGGGACGGGATCACATCTCTGGTCAGCCTGGAGACCAAACCACAACCCCGATATTGCCGCCAATCACCAAATACAAATAGAAAGTGGCCCCTGAAAAGCATTCATTTGATTTTCAGGGACCATTTTCTACAACTTATAGATTACTTGTTACTTACGACTGGCGAGGATTTGCCACACAGATCGACGAACAGTTTACATGAAAAGAAACCATGTGATCCAAAGAAAAGGCAAATCCTCATGGGGAGACACCGGCCGTGTAGGTCACACAGATGCACGAAGACAAGTACAGTACATTCGAATGCGCCTTCAATGTATAAAAATAAAAACCAGCAAAGCAATACTGCGTCTGGTGCTCTCGATAGCCATCACCGAAACTTAAAGTAGCAAGTGTAACATGCCTGAGGTTTAAACCTCTTGGCTGCCCCCCCCAGGCCCCGCGGCACGAGTATCTATACCTGATCCTGCCATGCCCCCCCCCCCAAAGTGACCTGCAGCAGAACAAGGCGTCCCTTCCTGTGTGTGTGTTTGTGTCCTCGATTGCTGAAGTTTTGGACACTTTCTTTCCTGTTTCTCCATTGTCTGCCCGTGCTGGGAATTAGATTCCCACCGGGACTCCACCCCTGGGGTAGTGCTGACCTAATTAATCATTATCAATAAGAATACACGTATGAAAAGTGTGACCCACGTGGCAGAGCTCAGATCATTTCTGCACGGGGACGGATGAGGGGAAGGAGGGGTGATCCCCACGCCTGTCTGCTCTCTCACGGGCGTGTCCCGAACAGGAGCGCACCTCCACCTGGCCTCGCGGCCCTGGGGGGACCACGCCAAGCATGCAGGGAACTTGCTTTCGTATTAAAAAATATGTACATATTGTGATGTCATAGAGGCCGCCCCCCCAGGAAGCGACGGACAGGAGCGCGAGAGAGAGCAGAGAGGACTCCGGTACCGGACTTGGACTACAGATCGTGGATTGTCCTTGGCTGCCATTGGTAGTGTTTGTGCCGGACTGCACCTTCCCCCCCAGAGTGGCTCCTGGTTTGCGTTTTTGTGTTAAGGATGTGTGTGTAAGTGTGCATGTGTGATTATGCAGGTCAGAGATAAAAATACAAATAATATATATATATATATATATATACACAGACACTGTGTTGACCTTGTGCTCCGAGCTCGGCGCCCCTCCGCACAGTGGGACACAAAGGTAGCGTTGAATCTCTCTCAGCCTTTTCTGAATAGCTGCCTTATTGGTAATCGCCAGAAAGGGCCCGTGTCCTGGCAGAGCGCGGTGTAACCGGGCCTCCGGAGACCCGACCGCCAAGGTCGAGAGAAATACTTATCATGATCATAACGACGACCAACAAAAAGTGTTATAAAAATAAAAATACATATAGCGTGAAGCACGAAACATAACCGTCAGATATAATAAGATGAATCACCGTCATAATAATAATACAATATGGCATCGCATCGCCGGATGAAGAATAAAATGAACACTAGTGCTCTTCCTCCCGTTGGGAGCCGGGAGGTAAGACAGCGCCCCGTGTGGCGGCTCAGTGGAGCGGCCCGGAGAGCGAGGGGCGTGAGCTGCCTGCCCCTCACAGTCCTGAGCTTTCTGTGTAAATCCAATGTGTCTCAGGGGAGCGCTGAGTGACACAGCCCTGACCCCTGACCCCCGACCCCCCGCTCTCCCACCTGAACAGACCCCACCTGCTCAAAGTGCTCTGCTGGCACCGCAATGCTAGCGCCTGTGGGAGGCCAGGAGACGTGGACAGCTCTACCGCGGCCGCCCGTTGGACCTCCAATGTTCAGATGGCTCCTTTATTAACTAACTCGTTTATTAATTAACCTGCTCCATTTCTCTCTCTGCCCTTGGCCTATTAAGGATTTTCCTCCCCATGCTCGGCTGTTCCTGTACCCCCCCGCAGCCCAGCAGGGGAGTGTCAGAGAAACGGCGCTCCAGTTCTGTCCGACTCCCTCAATAACTCATCTTGAACAAAGGCTTGTCTTATAATTACAGCTCAATGTCCGCCCCTCTCCCTCTCTCTCTATTTTCCCACAGCCGTGCTCTGGATTCCTCCCCAGCCTGAGCTATTTAAAGCGCGTCCCTCTGAGCCCTGAGCAGCTGCTGCCTCATTCATGGAAACTGTGGCCCCCCCACCCGGCCCTGCCTCTCACAGGCCCGTCTCCCGGCCCGGCCCAGCACAGGTTCCACACCGGGCGGGGCAGCCGCGCGTTCCGGCATGAACCCACCGGCGACTCAACGCCTGCACACTCGGGGTAGGAAAGCGTTTCAGGAACCGTCATGACAGCGTATTGTTTGCATCCGTCTGCCTGTTTTTAAACTCGATTGTTTTCCTGCGGACCCGTCTCGACCCCACCCTCAGGACCTCGACTGGGTCGTGCTGCTGGAGAACAACCATTTCAAAAACAGACAGATGGGAAACACAAGGTAAGGGACAAATAAAACAACGATACATCATAATAAAGAAATACCACACGATAAAATACTGAAAGACAACATGGCAAGTGATATCTGAGCGGCCAAGCCCTCGACCCGTTTCCAGAAGCGCTGGTGAGACGGGCCCACGAGCTCGGGTCCCTCACACCAGCCACAAAAAGGGAGGGAATAGAAATCTCACTCCAATCCTCTAACAGCTCCTTTCAGCAGAGAGAGAGAGAAAGGGAAGGAGAGAGAGATAAAGAGAGGGAAGGAGAGAGGGGGAGAGTGAGAGGGAAGGAGAGAGACAGAGGGAGAGGAGAGAGTGTGAAGGAGAGAGAGAGAGAGAGGGAAGGAAGGAGATAAAGAAAGACCCCTGTGAGTGAAGGCTGTGTTTCACATCCGGACCACCTGATGCTGTGAAAAAATAAACGCAGATCTCGGTGTGAGGCCGGCGGCCGAGGGGACGCCAGACACGAACCAAACCGAATCAAAACCCCCTCCCACTGTAACAGCCCAGCTGGCGCTCTCCCAGAATCCCACGGGGTGGATGGCAAAGCCCGGCACAGATGTCGCCATGAGGGCGGGCGAGAGAGATTGCCAAACACCTCCACGCCCCCGAATAAAACCAAAAACAGCGGGCAGCTAAATACAAAAATAAAAAAGGTTTAATCCATGATTTAAAAGTCGATCTCGTTCTTCCCTCCGCCCGCCTGTGTGCCGCCAGGCCCCCCCGCTCCGGAGAGGGAGTGGGTTTGGCGTCGTGGTGCCGCGGTTCCCGCTCTCTCTCCTCGCCGCCCCGTTCCCGTCGTATCGCATCGTCTCCGATCGGCAGTTTGTAGCAATCGATAAAAAAAACACACTTGGAAAACGGTGTCTGTGGTCCAGTCCGGGCGCCGGGCTGCGGCCTCGGTACCGGCCTGCAGCGGCGCCCCGGGGTGACGGGCCTAGTCGGACTTATGGCAGTACAGGTCCTTAAGTGCTTTCAGCTCCTCGATGAGCGTTTTGTTCTGGTTCTCCAGCACGGCCACGCGGTTCTCCAGACACTTCACGTACTCCTTCTTCTTGCGGCGACACTCACGGGCCGCCTCCCTGGGAGAGGAGGAGAGGAAGGTCACCGTCACCTTCGAACCCAAGCGCTCACCGTCCCTAGACACGCCCGGAGAAAAGACCCACCTGTTCTTCATGAGCCGCACTTCCCTCTTGCGCGCCGCCTCCTCCGCTGTCTGCTGGGTGGGCAGCGCCGGCGAGGAGGCCATGACGACGCCGGGCGCGATGGTGCTGGTCGGCGCCGTGCGGATCTGGTACGCCTGGACGTCCCCTGAGGCGGCTGAGAGCGAGTGAGGGGGAGAGAGAGAGGAGAGGAAGAAAAGGAGGACCCGTTACTGATGCCAGCTGATATCAGGGGTTGTGGCTACACCGTATCGCACCGCACTGTGGGAAGCCCCGGCGTGTCTGTGGTACCAAACAGCTACTAAAACTCACAGTTTGAGCACCAACAGAAGAGTAAAAATCCACCCCCCCAGGAATCCCTGCCCGGTGCCCCCCGCACCTCACCTTGCACCACCACCTGGTTGCTGGGCACCAGGATCTGCTGCCCGTCTGTGGTCTGCGCATACTGCAGGATGGTGGTGCCTGTCTGCGCAGCCGCCGCGTTGGTCATGGTGAGGGTCTGCAGGCCCTGGACCCCGTCCGTGCCGTTGTTGGCCAGCTGGATCGCCCCTCCCTGTGTGATGGCGACTGGGGACAGAGAGAGAGAGAGAGAGAGAGAGAGAGAGAGCATTAAAACCTCTGACTGCAGACCCACCTGGGGGAATGCTGTGAAATGTAAACCACATGAAGTCCAGACGTACTGTACTGGCCACTGCTGGTCTGGTAGATGGGCGTGGGCACAGTGACGGTGGCGATGGCGGGGGCCGAAGAGTCCTCCTCGGACTTCTCCTCGTCTATCCGCGGGACCCCCGGGGCGTCGGACGACAGGTCGTTCAGGATCTTCCTGCGCAGAGGGGGGGGGAGATGCTGCAGTCAACCGATCAACCATGACTCTTAGTTGTTTTGGTTATGGCTGTTTTTCACAAGACACTTTAAATACAACCAATAAGAAACAGCCGGGGACAGGAGCGCTGGGACCTTGTCTCTTGTGGAGCCACCAGCATTGGGGAGTCAGTGCACTCGGCAGACTCAGGGGTTAATTAAAAGAGTCTGGAGCCGCCCGTCCCCTCGTCCGGGGGCTCTGCTGGGGAGGAGGAGCGGAGGGCGGGACTACCTGTAGGAGGGGCGTCTGGACAGGATCTCCCGGCGCTTCTGCGAGTCGGTCACGCTGTCCACCGACTCCTGGGAGTCCTCACTCTCGGCGATGGTGGAGATCTGCAACACAGAGACACCATCGGTCAGGGGGGTCCCCGGCCCCGCTCTCCCGGGAACCGGTCCGATGGTGCGGGTCTGCCGGTCTGTGCCGCCCTGCCCCGCCCTGCTCACCTGCACAGTCTGCACCTGCGGCGACTGGATGACGGAGGGCTGCGCCGTCTGGATGACCCCGTGCACCTGCACCGTCTGTCCGTTGGGGAGCTGCACCAGGGTCACGGTGGGGCCGGTGGATGTGGCGTGGGCTCCGGCTGCCATTGAAACCTGAGTCACACACACACGCGCTCTCGTTAGCCCCGCCTGCCCTCACCCCGGCGGCCCCCCGAGCTACCGAGGGAAGCATGGTGATCTGAGTTACCCCCCCACCCACCCCTCGTGGCTGTCAGGGTGAGGATTGGTGAACTGGTGGCCACTGCCCCCCCCACCCCACCCCACCCCACCCCACCCTCCAAGACCTGCAGGGGATTCCCTCTTATTTGACCCCGTGGATTCCCCACAGTAACTACACTGTCTGTCTGTATCTGGCCTCTTTCTAAGGGCACTCCCATCCAAAAACACACTTACAAAGCACTGTAGGAAAACAAAAAGAAAGGAAAGAAAAGTTACTTTGTGCAGAAGAGACACACGGTCGACAACGCAGACTGACAGCACCACAATGTGTCGGACGCTGGATCGGTACACGACTAATCAATCCAGTTTGACATCAAGCATTACAGGACAAACACAAATGAATAATAATAAACACATCGACAGAGACTCACAAGGCCTGGGTAACAGCCTGGAGTCAGAAGGATGCTTTCTTTAAACTTCACAACACGGGCACTGAGGACGGCACACAGGAGGGTCCGCTCTGGGCTCTGTGGCCACGCTGCCACGCCGGTCTCACCTGGGCCAGGGTGGCGATCTGCGCCTGCGCCTGCACGCCGATCTGCTGGCTGTCCGTCTCGGCGACCGCAGTGTCCCCCGCCTGCTGCGTGTCTGCACTCGATTCCATGGTCATTGAGTTAGCTGCGGAGCCAGAGCGACACAGAGCGCGGTGAGGGTGTGTGAGGGCCAGAACGGCCACCGGGAGGCAGCACCGGGCGCTCAGACTGACTGACATCTGCGACAATGTAACTCTTTACTCTAAACATTCTTACAATATATCTATATGCAGACGGGCGACAAATTAAAGGAAAGACCCACACAAAGTGTCTCAGTGAGGTGTTGGGCACCACGAGCACCAGAACAGCTTCAGTGCTCTTGGCACAGATTCTAGAGTCTCTGACTCTACTGGAGGGATGAACTCCATTCTTCCAAAAGATATTCCTTCATTTGGGGTTTTGTTGATGGCGGTGGAGAGCACTGTCTAACACGTCGGTCCAGAATCTCCCACAGGTGTTCAGTTGGGTTGAGATCTGGTGACTGCGAAGGCCAGAGCATATGATGCCCCCCACAACGTAACAGAGCCTCCGGACCCCCTCACTGAAGGGGTCCAGCAGTCAGGCCTGTCCCGTTCTCTTGGTGTCCCACACATGCACTCGCCCACTTGTCCAGAACACCAGTTCGTCTGTGTGACTGAAGCTCCTGCCATTCGTGCCCCAATAATGCCCCCTCTTTCACAGTCACTTAGATCCTTTCATCTTGCCACCTTGATCCAAAATCGAGGTCAGCTGGGCTGCTCAGCATTTGTATACATTCACAGAGCAGGATAGGATGTTAATTGCTTAATTGTATCATGCAGTGCACCTGTTTGGAGGCGTCTGCATTCATTATGTTCCTCCACTCATTTATTCAGATTTTTCCTTTAATTTGTCACCCGTCTGTATATATATGAGTTAATACACAAATCACACAAACTGCTGACGAAAAAGAAATTAATGGATCTGAGAACAAATTAAAATATATGACATCAAAGAAAGAGTTAAAATGTTACAATGGCAAGAAGGACAGATCAAAGCTGGACCAAGGAGGCTATTGAATGGATCCCAAGAGAGGAAAAAGGATTTCAGTGATTGTTCTCCTACAAGTCTTGTTGCTGATTGAGAGCAGGGCTTCCTGTTATTATGCTGCTGCATTGTGGGAGTTGTAGTCTCTCTGAGCATCAGTGTAGTTCCCTGTGTGTGCATTTCTGTCTTTCCTAGTGCTGAGATTAATAAGAATAATAATGTACTGCCTGTAACTATGTAACTGTGTAACAATTGTTTTATACTGTATTTATATTTGGTAAATTATCTTTTATTATATTAAATAGTCTCTCGCTATATTTTATGTGGATGTTATTTATTTTATGGACAGCAATTTTGAGATGCTCTAAACAAGGCACTGGGATGTCTGTTGTCAAATGCTTTTAAAAATAATACTCCAATGTGTCAAATTATTATTTTTTAATGGCAACAGATACACAATTAAACAGATTTTAGTACTGTGCATTTTTCAACATATAATTCTTATTCAATAAAAAAAGTCTGTATTCTGTTACATCATGTAGAGTTTAATTGTGGCGTTGATAAGAGGGGCTGTGATGAGTATGAAGTCATTAAAAGCTTCAGTGATGCCGTATCTCGATTATTCAAATAATCAGCAAACCGCTCGCTAGACTGTGGGTCTACTGTAACAGTGGGAAGTTGTAGCAGTTTTACCAGATCATTTTCTGTTCCTTCAAAGGCTGAACAGAGACACAGCCTGGGGGGGGGCAGGCCACACTGTTGACTCAGGTGTGGGGGAGCTATTCCTGGCACACGTCCACACACCTCGCCCATGACGCCCATGCTGTGTGTTATTTTCCATGCAATTTAAACAGAATACCTTTTAGACACATATGCGCTGTCTATATAAACAGTGTTAGAAGCCAACACAACAGACCCCCGCTTTCAGCAGGAGCCCCCTGGCCCTCACAGGGGGGTGCGAGTCCCTGCCCGGCCTCTGCTGTAACACGGTGAAGTCTCTCTTTTCTACGATGATCTTAACACACTGGGGAAGCTGAACACAGCCCGTTTGACATAGTGACAAAGGGAGTCACACGGCAGAGGTGCGCCGCGGTTAGGAGGGGCGTCCCAGCGCAGTGTGCGCGGGGCAGGAGCATTCAAACATTTAAAAACATGAAACTGTGTCCACAGCATAACAGCCTGCCCTCCCTCTGATGTGGGTTCCTGCCTACCTGACAGCACGCAGATGCCCTGGTTCATGTCCAACAAATACCACAGTGTGGGGGAGTTTCAACAGCAATGAAAACAGCCTCAAAGCACTTGCAGCTGTAGGCACATTGCCATTGCATTTCTTACAAACGCGGTGATAATAATAAAAGGACTTTATTTAATTGGCAATTAGAGTCTCTCTGGAGTCACAGCGATCGTAAACACACCGGCCAGGGCAGGGCACAAGCCCAGAGGACCGGCCCTACAGCCAGACCGGGTGCGAACACCGCACAGCGTGTTCTCTGACCGCCAGACAGGAGCAGGAGTGCTGGCAACGATGGGGATATTTCTGAGGCCAAGAGAGAAGAGCTTCCATCTTCACAGAGGAAGCACAACTTCACTTAAAAAGTTTACACCCAAAAATCACACATATCTTGCACATGAAGGCCCCAGACTGGGCATTGTTCGCGGCAGTGAAACAGGAACTCAGACACACAGAGGTGCATTTCAGCAGAGCGGCCAGCTCTTCTCCCCGCTGAGGAAAACAACCCCAGGCCGGGGACGGCTCTGGTTCAGCGCGGTCGCTGGCAGACTGCAGGAATGCTGCGCGCCAGATGTCAGAGTTTCTCTTCATATACATCTAGAAACACGTCACCAATGCAGGACAAAAAGAACCAAACAAAAACGCTCAAAGGCACGCAAACTGGAACCAAGCCACGTGTGTGGAAAAAGGTCCCAGTCCAGCCCAGAGTCCTGCCGGCTGTCCAGGTCCAGGTCAGATGTTGTGACTAACTCTGGAGGTCATCTGGGACAAACACCCCAAGACCCTGTTCACCGGAGCGCCCAGCAGGGAGCAGGGGACACACGCAGCTTTGTTTCGGTTTGCGTGTCTCTCCAGACCGCTCCACTGATACCCCCCTGTGCCCTGGCTCTCCACCGCCTGTTTCTGCGTCCTGTGTTACAGTTGTGCCTTTAAATACCCAGCAGATGGACGGGGTAACCGTTCCAGGCGTGATCTCAGCTCGAGTCCTTCGCTACAGGGCAGCGATCAGCACTTCGAATCGGTGCAATACAGATCTACCACTGTGTGCCGCTGAAAGACTATACGTGCCTCCCTGAAATTAGACAATCCCAAACCAGCTGTTTCTAGCTTTAGTGTTGATAGCAGATTAAAAACCACTGAGAGTGCAGGTGTCCTATGAGACGCCCAAGTTCACTGCCTGTCCTGGAATTCAATCTCCATCAGCTGTGTTCTGCGATGGACAACCGCACTGTGGTTATCATCTGAGGTTTATTCTTTCTGCTGAATGCACAGAGGAACTGAATATGACTGAATTCACCTAATACATATGGCGAGCCTCACTCTATCTATGGCTTAATGTTCATGAGGGAATCTGTCACTCAGACTGGCTAAAGCAGAAAGGCATGTAGCAGCAATGTGTGCAGCTGCATGCATGCGTGTGTGTGTGTGTGTGTGTTGACTCATGCATGAGAAACTCCAATATGACACGTCACACCCACGCACGTCTCTCCCCGCCGCGTTTGAAATCTCACGCCTTCAGCACCAGCGCCGGGGGACAGGAGCCGGGGCTGCGGGGCCGAGTGCACTCCTGCGGGTTGGCATCTCCAGCAGCGCGCTGCTCTGTGGCACACTCCGCACCAGTGCATTCAAAACGCAGAAAACACATGCAGCTGCGATCAAACAGCAGGCTGGGTGTGCTTGCCAGCCCTGTGCACTCCGTGTATGAATGCCTGGCACTGCCATGCTGGGGGTCCTAAACATCACTAACTGACACCAAATCAGTCTCCACTGGCGGGCCGAGTGTCCATGCATGTGCAAAACGTGTCAATGCAGAATGAGCCTCGCTGTGCAAACCGTTATTTGCACCCTCCTCATCCTCATTAGCATCATTATCGTGATGATTATTATTTATGCGCCAGAAACAGCGCGCAACAGCGAGGGGAGGCTGCTCGCTTCACCCGGGGCTCCGGGGGGCTGCCGCGGCGCTGGCGGACCCGGGGGTCTCGATGCCCGGGTGCAGACACGCCGCCGTCCTGCCCCCGGCTCGCCAGCTCGGTCCCTGCCCGCCGCAGCCTCCCCTACCCCCGCCCGGCTGCCGAGTACGAGACCCTCCGCCGCCATGATCTCTTTGTTTCCCCCGGGCCGAGCGCCGCTCCGCCCGGGCCCGCTGCGGGACGCGTCCTGTCTCCCTCCACCCCCCCGGACACTGCTCCTCTCTTACCGGTACAGACTCCCTCCGTCACTCCCGGGCCCCCGGAGCTCCACTTTTATTCAGGCCGACACGTAAGAGACCGCGTCAGGCTACACCTCCGCCGCGTCACCGGGAACAACAACACGGAGAGCGAGGGAGACGAGCGCTAGCCCGGCCACAGCAGCGAGCGGGCCCGAGTGCGGCCGAGGGAGCCCGAACGGCGGGCGGAGGCGGCCGAAGGCTCCCCGAGTAGTAGCGGAAACGCACGGAGTGGAGGGCGCTGTGCAGAGTGCGCATATGCGAGGGCAGATTCGCAGTCATAACAGAAATATATCAATACAAAATAAAAGCACCGATGCAAAATAGAAACATCGACGGTCGTCTGTCTGAATCACAACGTCCTTAAATTGATTTGCTTTTTTAAACGAGGTTACAATAACTAGAATGTGAAATATAGTGTGTGCATGCGGCTGCGCATCATGTATGATTTGTGTGGGGCAGTGCGCAGGCTGGGAGCAGTCCGGTCTGTAGGTTATTCTGTATGCAGTGTTTGTGCAGGACAGGTGTGACTCCAGCGGGACTATAGCTGTAGGTCAGTGTCCATGATACAATCAGAGTAGGGTATAATCCCCTCGGATTCATCGTGCTGTTAATACCTTACTTTCTCTTGCTCTGAAGCCGAAAGCAACATGGCTTCAGTATAATCCCGTGCATCCCGTGTGTCTGGTGTTTTGGGAGCAGGCACTCAGTAGTTACCTGGAGCCGGGCGTCTTCTGGCTTTAGATCATATATAATTGATGTATGCAGGGTTGTGTCAGTGGTGGTTTGTTAGCAGTTGTGTGCATCAGTGGTAGTGTGTGGCAGTAAGTAGGTTAGGAGCAGTGGGACTAGAGCAGGTGTGTAGGGTCCATGACAGTATGTAATTAAGTGTGTGTATGTGTGTGTGTGTGTGTGTGTGTCAGAAGCAGAGATCCTCCAGCAATGTGTGTACTGTATAAAAGTACAGCAGCAGCATTATTAATCTTCTTATTGCGCCAGGCTTGTTCCCCTGGCTGCTATTTTACTAGACCACACTATAGTTCACTGCCTGTTTACCACAGTACACCACACTACGCTTTGCTGTCATATGGACACTACCGTGTTGCACCCTGATCTGTGTCTGATAGTGAACCTGCTTCTCATGCATGTGTATGTGTATGTGTATGTGTATGTCTCTGTAGTTTAGTGCTGGCAGCCCGGCTCCTGTTCTGCACGTCTCTATGGTGTGCCAGGGACTTGCCCAGTGCGCCAAACCCAGCCAGCTTCACATTACTCACTCCCCAGATGTGTAATTCCCGTGAAGTCAGTGAAGACAGGACCGGGGGGGTTTCTGCAATAGGGGGATTTTGATCTGACATGTGATTTGCGGGTTGCAGGGGGTTCTGCTGCTCAACTGAATCACTGAGCCAAAACCAAAGCATCATACCAAGAAGTGAACAAAACTTTCTGACCACCTGAAAAACGGCCCCCTCCAGGACGTGGTGGCGGGTTTCTTGTTGGACGGGGGGGCTCTTCTCTCTGTGTGTCGTTTGCTCGCTGCCTGTGGAGGCTTGGACTTGGCCAGGTGGGATGAAGTGCAGGATCGTCTCCCCGCCAGCAGGTGGCGGCACTGCCCCGCAAGTCTCCGAGAGGACCGCTGGCTGCCGGGGCCGCTGTTGTGTGTCGACCTGTTTTGTGATGAATGTGTGTTACAGCTGCTGCCCACCGGCCTGTGGACACACGCAACACAGAGTGGGGGTGGGGGGGCATTCTTGCTGCAGGCTCTGCAGGCACCTGGTGATCGGCACTTTATTAACACCTGGAGACCAATATATTTTACCAATTAAGTACACGCAGCAATTAGATCAATTAAGTCATCTGAGTGTGGGTGGAAGTGGAATCCAGAGGGCACTTTTAACCCCAGTGGGAGCGGGTTTATTGAACGATACCAGATTGATCTTTGTACACAAAGAAGGAAACAATGCAATAAAAACACAAAGGCTGAATGAATAAACACAGATGAAGGAAGAGAGGCAGTGAAGTGAGGGCTCTGTTTTTACAGCCCTTCTCTGATGAATTACCTTTAAGAGGCAGCAGCGGCTGTAAAGTGTGAAGCTGGGAGTCTCTGTCCTTCAGTCAGTGAGTCTGTCTGTCTGTCAGTCTGTTCCTCTAACTCTGATCACAGCGCTTCATTGCAGCACCGTCCGTATCGTCCAGTACGCAGCCCCTGAAGAGACGCCCCTGCAGCTCTGTGTCCTGGACGTCTCTCATCTCTCTTGCTGCCTTGTTTTAATTGGTTTTCTGATGACTGTGTGTCTTTCTTTCTTTTTCCCAAAGAAAGAGAAAACAAACTGCCCCAGAAAACAACAGCGACAGTAAAGACACTGGGTACACCTGGGAGGAGGCCTTCACAGCGTTGCACAGAGCTGTTTGACTGCTGTGCTTTGCAAAAATACAACATCAAACAAAAACTGGAAGTTATTTTGGAAATGCAATCATTAGGGCCCCAGCGTGTCTCAGAGTGTGAGTCCTGTCTCTGTGAAAGGGCCTGATCGTGTTTGCCCTGCTCTTAACATGGCTGTTCCCACAGTCCAGAGAAACACCGGTTCCCATCAGCGGCCTGATCTGCCACCCAGGGCTGCAATTCCTCGGCGTCAATCAGGAGTGATGTGTGAAATCAGTTTCCGATAGGTTGCATCAGGCTGCTGAGAGCCTCATCTGGGAGGAAACATCACAGCCTCTGTTTGATCCTGGACTATTCTCTCTCTTTTATTGGCAGGATTTGTTGAGCTCTAATAAAGACAAGAAAAAAAGAACAGCAAAGTCCTATCACAGATTGCCGAGCACTGGCAGAGATCAGGAGACCCCACACACGCTACACAATGTGTGTTCAGTCTGTGTGAGAACTTGCAGTCTAGTTCTCTTGCAAGATCTTATTTGGTTTCATCAATAATTGTTCTATTGTGCTGATGTCTTCTAGATATATTAATATATATATTACTATCTGGTCTCCTTGTTAAAGTCTGTTATTGATGTGCCTGGAAAGAATCCCACTTTAATGCACCTCGCCGAGACGCCCCTGCAACAGAGGAGACTACGTGGGGACTTGATCCAAGTCTTCAAAATCATGAAAGGCATCGAGCACATCAAACCAGAGGAGCTTTTCCAGATCAGCAGGGACACACGCACCCGGGGACACAAATGGAAATTGGGCTTCAGGGCATTCAAGACAGAAAACAGGAGACACTTCTTCACACAGAGAGGCGTCACAATCTGAACAAACTCCCCAGCGATGTGGCTGAAGAGACAATTTGGGATCATTCAAAAACAGACTGGATAGGATCCTTGATCACTCAGTTATTAATGGACACCAAATGAGCCCGATGGGGCGACTGGCCTCCTCTCGATTGGACACTTTCTTATGCTCTTATGAACCACAGCAACACTGATTGCCTCGGCTTCAGTTCGTTTCCTGGCTGTGTTACCTCTAACGCTGGACAGACTGGCCCTATCCAATCAGGTGTGACTCTGTCAAGGGTGTAAAATGACCCTTGATTACACTGACTCTTAATTAAATTACATCAGCTTCCAACCTGTGTGCTTTACTGTGCCCCGGACTTGCAGCTGTGGTTTAAATGCAGCTGTAAGTGTCTAATAATAACCGTCTGGTTCTTGTTTCAAAGGCACTCTTGCCTCCCTGCACGATTGCTCGACTCTCCTGCTCTGAATGATACTGGAGAACTACCCCCCCACCCCCAATTGATTTTGTCTTCAGATCTTGACATACAAACAAAAACAGCTGCAGCGATCTGTGGGAGGACGCGGCTCTCTTTCGGTTCCTCCGTTCCCGTTCCCCGTCCACACGACCCGTGCAATGAATTGCCGAGCCTGGAAACGAAGAGACGAGAGACACATAAACAATGCAGAGAAAGCTCCAAGGTCTCGGGCTCTATTTTTACCACAAAACTAGAGAAGCTGACAGGGAAACGGCAGCATGCATAATACATGTCCCTACAGACATGTGCTCTCTGCAGCTCCGCAGCGGCTCTCTGCGCCTCCTGAGACATGCTCCGCCACCGGGGGGAGGGAGGGACAGTGTGGACCATGAATTCAGGTGAACACTGACCCCCTTCTCTCCCAGCCTCCAGTCTCCAGGCCCGTGTTGCCCCGTGTAGCTGCCCCTGTGAAGGACCGGCACAGTGCAGTATGTACACACACTATGAGTATAGCTCTCTGTGTGTGTCAGGTGTACCTACAGTAACCGTAAGTCTGCTGTACTTCCCTGTACTGCATTTCCAGAAGAGTCCCGTCACTGTGGCCTCATTTCCTTTGTCTCCTGCTGTTAATTAAACAGACTGAGAGGACAGATTGGTGGTTTGAGTGATCAATTGACTGATATCTGTCACAGAGACAGGTTGAATGTTTTGCCGATACTGTTTCATACCTGGATAGGCAGTTGGCATTGCCTGTTAACGTGAATAGTTTTTTCTCTGGTTTGTTTGTTTGCAATGTCAGTACAGGAGCAGCAGCAGCAGTGACAGGAGCAGTAGCAGGAGTGGTGTATAATGGAGCTGTTGGATTGCCAGATAAGCCAGAGAAAGCTATAATCCATCCCCGCCGCGGTGCCGCAGACACAGCCGATCCTCTGATACCGTCTCTAATCCGCTGCAGACAGGCTGCCAAAGCTCGGAAACATTTTAATGATTTTTTGTTACAGAGAGCGATAGATGTGTCCCTCCAGCCCAGTGAGTTACGGCACGGCCCGGTGGATGACTCTGCCGGCTACTGGAGCCAAACAACCACAAATTCACCTCTCACAATTGTGCGCTTAAAGAACAACAAAGGAGATTTGATTATTTTCTCTGTGTTACAATAATGACATGGCTGAGGCCTGGTAAACGGGTGAGAAGCCCTCAGTAGAGCCAGTCTCTTCAGAGCAATAACAGTCTGCTGTGGCTTTGCCGGGAGTGTCCATTAGTGAGCCACTGCCAAGACACAGCTCTGTCCAACGCCGTAATAATGCATTCGGGCACCCACCTGTCTGGACGTCTCAGCCAGAGTGTGCCGGGATGGGGGGGTCAGCGGAGCAGGTGGGGGCAGTGCCAGGACTCTGTCGCTCTTGGCAGACGGGCAGCTCTGGTGATGGTTTTATTAACCGAGGGGAGGGGGTGGGGAGAGGGCATTTACTTTGGCTAGCCTCACTGTGGCTGCACCGGCGGCGGCCCGGCTCGCCTGGCAGGAGGAACGGGATCAGCTAGCCCGCCAAGCCCCACGGCAGACGGCATCAGACTCCCTCTGCCTGGCCGCGATTCAGCGCTGTATTCTCGCTGGATCAAAGGGAGGTCACGTTAATTAGCAGATTTTCGAGCCTCTGTGCCAAATAACCCCCCCGCTGTCACCGTGGCATCAGACATGTTAATCTCAGCCCCTGCTCTCGCCCGGCCGCACCGGTCTCAGCACGCCTCCCCGGGAGCGCTCCGGCAATGCTTTCTGACAGGTGGGGGGGTGGCCGGAGTGGCCGTGGGGTGGCCCCGGGGTCTGGCAAGGCGGAGATGCTGCAGGGGAGAGCACAGCGAGGACGGGAGGGCGCCGAGTGGCGGTGAACGGCTCTGACTGCTGGGGAAGAAGAAAGCAAACGTGTCTGACATGCTAGCGGTGTTTCTCACTCCGGTGGTGCCGTCCGCCTCGTCCTCTGTGGCAGCGCTGGCCTGGTGTCAATGGCTGCCTCTTGGAATTAGTGCTGTGAGACGAGATCAAAACCACACAGCACGGGGGGGCGATTCGAAGGTCATTGCGATGTGAGGGATGTTTACATCTACCTGTCAATCACTGTGCATGCAGGATTGAAATTCCTCCATTGTGACCTACATAATAAAGCAAACTTCAACACACACACACATATACACACACCTCTAAACGGACCCCAGCAGATGCGACTCCCTGTGCCTGAGCTATAAGAGGAGAGTTTGGTATTCTGCAGGCATGCACACGCACACCAGCAATGCAAACACAAACGCACAATCGCATGCCCATGCCAACTCACACACAGGCCAACTGTGTGCAGATCACAGCTGTAATCCTCCCCATCTGCACCCGGGTGGAAATCTGGAGCCCCCTGTACCTGCCAAAGTCTTGCCACCACATGTCTCTCTCTCTCTGTCTCTCCAGACTTATTCCAGGTCTGAAGGGAATGTCCTACTGAGAGACTGAGGACCTGAACCTCTTCACCCTGGAACAGAGGAGACTACGTGGGGACTTGATCCAAGTCTTCAAAATCATGAAAGGCATCGACCACATCAAACCAGAGGAGCTTTTCCAGATCAGCAGGGACACACGCACCCGGGACACAAATGGAAATTGGGCTTCAAGGCATTCAAGACAGAAAACAGGAGACACTTCTTCACACAGAGAGGCGTCACAATCTGAACAAACTCCCCAGCGATGTGGCTGAAGAGACAATTTGGGAACATTCAAAAACAGACTGGATAGGATCCTTGATCACTTAGTTATTAATGGACACCAAACGAGCGCGATGGGGCGAATGGGCTCCTCTTGATTGGACACTTTATATTCTTATGTTCTAATGCATGTGTCATAATTTGCATACCCGCCCCTCTCGTGGTGGGAGAGTTTTCTTTTTTCTATACAGCTCGTTAACTCCAGGTGTGTCAACCAGGCAATTAAGAGCCCAGCACCGCTCTCTGGCATCGGATCACCAGCCGTCGCCTCATTACCTCCTTGCCCTCCGTGCCTGATGGGGATGGGAGAGGTGGAGGGGGGCATGGGCATGTGTTTCTTTCTTTCTTTCTTTCTCTCTGTGCCTAATCAGGTTTTCTGAAGTCAGACAGGACCACCCTTTGAGAAGCTGATTCTGAGGCTTGAGGGACTGGCATGGTGTCTGCTGTGATTTATTTCTGGTGCCATCTTGACCGCTGCGGTGCCAGGCAGTGTGGGAGCCTTTGGCACAGCGATCGGTGCCACACAGCCAACGGGCACACGGAGGCACACTTCAGAACCAGCCTTTGTCTCCCACTCTCCCATACTCTCTCATACCAACACCGGGTGTCCAGCTCTGTGCCGTCTGTCTGTCTGCTCATTTCCCTGAGAGGTTGTTTAATCTTTTCTCCTTTACTGCCTCCCCTGCTTCTTATATTCTGACCTGCTGCCTCGCATTGCCTTTCTCTCTCTCTTTCTGTACAATAAACTCTCACACTCTCACACACTGTCGCTCTTTGATAGCTGCTCTCTCGGTCGGGGGGTGGCCGGGGGAGGTGCTTCACTCCACGAGAGCCCAGTTTGCGAGTCACAGTGTGTTTTCACCGTCTCGTCCGTTTCCACTGCGGCCCAGCGCCGGCCTGCAGAGGGAGCAGGGAGTGGGGGGGTGTTCTGGTGAGAGCGGCCTGCCGTGCTGCTGAGTCACGGCACATCTGCCCCCGTGTTTACTGCTGCCCCTTGCACTCAGCCCCCCCGGACAACGCTGAACAATGTGCGGGCCTTGGGAGGCAGGAAGCAGTGGGCCGCTCGGAGCGAGACCATGGCCCCGCGGAGCGCCAGGACTTCCCCTCCGCACCGAGAGGGCCGGACAGCGGGGAGAACGCGACAGCTGCAGCCGGCTGCTCGGGCTTCCTGTGCGGCTCTGAGACACACACACACCGAGCAGCGACTCAAGAGACACACACACCATTCAGGGCCGAGGAAACCTCTGCTGCTCAATTACTTCCCGTGCCTGCAGAGAAAACCCTCCCATACAGGACAAACATACATTTAGGGTGGAAAGGTGTGATTCTTGAACTTCTCAATATGTTAGAATATATATCCTACTCGGAGAGACTCGGAGGGAACTGAACCTTTTCACCCTGGAACAGAGGAGACTAAGTGGGGACTTGATCCAAGTCTTCAAAATCATGAAAGGCATCGACCACATCAAACCAGAGGAGCTTTTCCAGATCAGCAGGGACACACGCACCCGGGACACAAATGGAAATTGGGCTTCAAGGCATTCAAGACAGAAAACAGGAGACACTTCTTCACACAGAGAGGCGTCACAATCTGAACAAACTCCCCAGCGATGTGGCTGAAGAGACAATTTGGGATCATTCAAAAACAGACTGGATAGGATCCTTGATCACTTAGTTATTAATGGACACCAAACGAGCACGATGGGGCGAATGGGCTCCTCTCCACTGGACACTGTCTTATGTTCTTATATTCTTAATATCATAAGTCAACTGTTTCTGGTCTATTCAATATATATGGGATATATTTTACATATATTGGAGACTGTGATCCATATACATATTTTATGTGTCAAACATATATTATATCAATTACCTTATATTTCTAACATATAAAAATAAATCTATAGATTTAGACTAAAGCAGCGGCTCACAAAACAGCAGTTCACGGTACTGTGCCACACACCGCACTACACTAGAAGCCCAGTGACACAAAGCTCAGCTTGGCGGGCAGGGGGGGGTTATGTGGATGCACTTTGACTGTGTGGAGCAAGAGCCGGCCAGTCCCCAGGGGAGCAGGACACAGGGCTGGGGGGCAGCTGGGGCCATGGAAACAAATAAATAATTTAAAGGTGAAGAAAAACAAAACAGTATTCCTGGAAGGCAGCGACAGAGGCAGGATACAGATGGAGCAGGATGTGTGTGTGTGTCAGAGTGTGTGTGTGTAAATGTGTCAGTGTGTGTGTGTCAGTGTGTCTTTCTGTGTCAGTGTGTGTGTGTCAGAGTGCGTGTGTGTGTGTCAGAGTGTGTGTGAATGTGTCAGTGTGTGTGTGTCAGAGTGCGTGTGTGTGTGTCAGAGTGTGTGTGAATGTGTCAGTGTGTGTGTGTGTGAATGTGTCAGTGTGTGTGTGTCAGTGTGTCTTTCTGTGTCAGAGTGCGTGTGTGTGTGTGAATGTGTCAGTGTGTGTGTGTGTGTGAATGTGTCAGTGTGTGTGTGTGAATGGTCAGTGTGTGTGTGTCAGTGTGTCTTTCTGTGTCAGAGTGCGTGTGTGTGTCAGTGTGTCTTTCTGTGTGAATGTGTCAGTGTGTGTGTGTCAGAGTGCGTGTGTGTGTGTGTCAGAGTGTGTGTGAATGTGTCAGTGTGTGTGAATGTGTCAGTGTGTGTGAATTTGTCAGTGTGTGTGTCAGTGTGTGTCAGTATGTGTGTCAGTGTGTCAGTGTGTGTGTGTGTCAGTGTGTGTGTGTGTGTGTGTGTGTGTGTGTCCAGATGCAGTCTGTTTACTCGGCTCTTTGTGTCTCAGCTGCTCTCTGACCTCACTTCCTGCCATTCTTCGAAAGAGAGAGAGAGAGAGAGCAGGGAAGGAAATCCATCTGGGGGGGCAGTCAGGAGATTCCAGACACAGAGAGATAGTAAAGTGGGGGGAGGAGGAGGAAAGAGGAGCCACTGATTAATACAACACACTTCCCTTCACTTCCTGCTCTGCAGGCTGGGGGGCCGTGGAGAGTCAAGTCCCCACCCCCTACAGTGCCAGCTCCCTCCCCGCGCCCCCTCCCGCGCTGTAGTAAATATTTTCCTCAGTGACTTCCCGTGTTTAAAGCACAACCACTCCGTGTTTATCATCCCAGCACAGGTTTTAATCTTGACGTGTTTTCTATAAACTCCACTGTTGAACATATTAACAGCGAGGGGGTCACGGGTCGTTATTATCGCTCTCGTTTCCAGCTCTTTCACTGGAATTGACATGGTTTAACAGTCTCCAGAAACAGTACTGTACACATAGATGGAGAGACAGACAGACCGGGACACAGACAGATCAATAGATGGTCAGAGAGATAGACAGGAAAAAGAAAGGCTGTGGAGGAGAAGAAAGAGAGGAAGACAGGCAGAGAGACGAGCAGATGGCCAGACAGACGGAGAGGTAGAGGGGAAATACAGTCAGAGACAGGTACCCAGAGAAGTAGACCACATGCACAGCTTGCCCAGCATGCACCGCTGCTCCCCGCGAGTCCGCTGTCAGGAATAACTGAGACGAGGCGGCGGGAGGACGGCTGCACGAGGCCCCGCTTTAAACATAATTGCTCACTAATTTGCCATCAGTTATCTGATTACACACTTAAATCTGTTAGTCACGGGCAGAGGGTTTGTAAATGGCTGCTGAGTCACTGACGAGTTAATAAAATTCCTAATTAACACTGATCTTTAATACGTGCCGCTCCTGAGAGAGAGAGAGAGGACCATCCTTAATTGGTAGTAAATCGCATTTCTAACAATGCATCTTCACATTAGCAAGGAAAATAAAGCCTCTCATGGTGGGGGGGCGATGAGCTCAGCGCTGCCCGGGCCTGAGATCCGAACGGCCCCTCAGAAGAGACAGTGTTCCTGCCTACCCCCCAAGCGCGAAACCTCAGCCCAGTGAGGGGCTGAAGGGATGCCCCCCATCCATAAAGGCGGCGCTGGTATTTCCCGCTCCGTGTCCCGCAGGAGGCTGAGAGCCCAGATGCTCACACAGATGCTGCCCTGATCCCCTCGGCCCCCCACAGGTGAGGGCATCTTGGCTTCACTGTGCGGGAGGAAGGATCCGTCCAGTCGCCTTCAATAAACACACACACGTGACTAGTAGGGCAATTTAGAGAAGCCAAACCACCTCAGCATCCTGTCTTCAGGATGTGGGCGCAAACCGGACCCTCTGGAGAAAGATCCCCCCCAGTGCCCCCTCAACACAGGCAGACCCACCCACAACCCGGGTCCGTGGTCTCTCCTCTCGCGGCACAGAAAGGGAGTCCCAAGCCGGGCAGATTCTACCATTTATTACACATAGTACATTCTTAAATAAAAATGCTCCACAGAACAGTTCTTGCATAGATATCTTACAATACCAATTTAAAAAAGAATTATGAAACAGACCAGTAACAAAAATAAATTTTCTTCTTCCTTAATAAAGAACATTACCGTACTAACATCATATAATACAAATAATAATATTTTTTAAACACTTTTTACAGCAAAATTAAAAAATAAACAACCAAAAACTTAAAAAAAAAGAAAAAAAAAAAGAAAGTGTCAATGACAGAAGTAAGCACTGTGCCGGTGGGTGGGGGGTGCTGGGGAGTGCTGGGGCTGGGGGGGCGGTGAGTGACAGGGAGGGGGTCTCGGTGAAGGCGTGGCGTCTTCAATAATGAAAACAGAGCACAGGGCCGAGGAGCGGACCGGAAACCCGGCCGCCGAGTCCCCCGACTGGCGAACGAGAAGCACTTGTGGAGACCCCGAGCAAGGTCAGAGTTCTCCTTGGGCACCTCCAGGACCGACGTCTGCAGAACGCTTACAGGTACCGGCCCGGCACTCTCACTAACCGTGTGCGGCGTCGAGCCCTGTCTCTCCGGACTTACACGAGGCAAAGGAAACCAAACCGAACCGAACCAAAACAGAACCAAAAAAACAATGAAATAGCAAGGCCTGTAGAAAATGCACAATAACACAGTTCAGGGCTGTCTGAGGGATTGAGGGCGGACCCTCTGTCTCCGAGCTCCAGACCCCGGGGCCCTTCAGCCCAGACGGAGAGAGAGAGATGGGGGGAGAGAAGAGAGAGCTGCCCAGCACAGACACTCAACTCCCAGAATGCACTGCGAAATTCTCTCTCCCAGAATGCATGGACCGAGAGATTAATTCTCCCAGACTGTGGCGAGGGCCCGGGCACGGGGTCCGGGGGTCCGCGGGTCAGGGTGGTGGTGGTGGTGGTGGGAGCGGAGCTGGGGCAGGAGGAGCGGAATGGTGAACCCCTGGTCTAACACAAGGACACAAGGAGTATGGACAATCACAGCAGATATAAACAGACCCAAGAGCGCAGTACCCACGAGGGCTGGGGACCTGGTCCGGAGAGCTGGGGTCAGAACCAGCGCCTCCCAGCGTCCAGCTCAGGCCCGGGCTGGCCCAGGCGCCCGCGGCGGGGGGGTTTGTGTGAGGTGGGCACCGCATTCTCGGGCATCAGAACATGTTAAGTGGACACTTTGACAGAGGAGTGCTCGAACAGACAGGCTAGGCTAGCAGAACACAGAGTGCGGATCATGGACTGAAATGTTTTGCTGTGGCTAAGAAGAACACTTTTAATTCATCACAACTCATACAAGTCACCGATGACCTGAAGCCTGCGTTATTTATTTTTTTGTGTTTTTTATGTTTTTTGTATTTTTTTTTTATGAGGGGGAGTGTTTTTTTGTGTTTTTGTATTTTTTTGTTGTTTTTGTTGTTTTTGCTAAATGTACATCCTGCAGTTACAGGCAATAAGGACCTTATAAAACTAAACCCACATCACTCTGTACATCAAACTGTACTGATAAAGTCAACGGAGGACTGAACGTCTACAGCGTGTTCGGTTGCCGTCCTGCAGCGCCTCGTTCCCGGGCCGTGTCCAGTGCACGGGGCAGCTCGGGCGGGGGGGCAGCTCGGGGTTTTCAGGGGGCCAAGAATGAAGGGAAAGATTGATTTATCCACTTTGCTCACTTATTTACAGCGTTACCGCTCAATCTTTGGAAAAGTGTAAATGTGCATTTTGCATCTTTCCGCAAGCCGATCACACTGGGATGGCCGCTGTGTCTTTTTTTGGGAGGGAGGGATTAAACAATCACACAGAGAGAGAGAGAGAGAGAGAGAGAGGGAGGGAGAGAGGGAGAGGGGGCACTGATGTGCGCGTTCGCAGCGAGATCTGATCAGTTGATATTAGTTTAGTCTAGTGTACCTCCTCACCACCACTCGGCAATCCTTTCTGAAATGGAGGGGCTGGACTCGGGCAAAAATGTATCTTTGTTTTCTTTTTTAAACGTGCATCATATATATTTTGAACAAATCCCCGTATTGTTGTTTGCTGCTCTTCAGGCGAGTGCAGGAAGCCAAGCAATACCGTGGTTGTGAGATTTCAAAGAGAGATACACAGACACACATCTGGTTTGGCGTGTTTTTCTCCACGGACACTCTGAAATACAGTACGTGTCTGTGTTCTGTGATTTTTCTCCAATTATACTCTGATGTACGGGTGCGTGTCTGTGTTGCGCCAGGTGATCGAATCACCAGGTCAGCTGGAACAGAAGAGTGAATTTGGAAAGGGGGTGCGGAGTGCAGGTCACAGTGGCGGGGGAGGGCAGTCGTGCATGCTGGGTAACGATGATGGCGAGAGAAGGAAAAAGGAGAGGGTAGACACTAGGACCCTGGGGCTGGCTCCCGTCACTCTCCTAATCCACCGCACTGCAGGCCCTTGATCTAATGGCTACATGGCTACTACTTTCATTATTTAATCGACGGCTAATGGCTTAATTGGCCTCTTTTCCCGAAACTCAATTAAGACAATTACCCGGGGCAAAGGCTCGTGATGCAGCGGAGGAGTCAGGTGTGCCGCCCCAGGGGTCGGGGACGCACAGCTGGCCAGACACGAGATGGAGGACCGGACGCTGTCAGGAGCCTCACAAACGTGTCACTTCAGAGATCCCTGTTCAGAGCTCCCTTATAAAATCGTGACAGTCGGGGGTCTCGGCTGCTTTTCCCTTCCCACCCCTCAAAACCGTGGCCTCAGCCGCACGGTGGGGCAGGAGAGCGGCGCGGCGATGGGGGCCACTCTCTCGCAGGCCTGGTTGGGGACTGATCCCGGAGCTTCGCTGGGAGACTCAAACAAAGTGCTTGAGGAAAACGGAAAACATCGCTGAGAATAATAATCGGACTTGATTGTTCGTATCGACCAGATACGGCTGCCCCCCGGGGACGGACCTCCGGGCTCGGCAGCCTTCTGGGCATGCTCAGAAACACAGACCTCATCCGGCCCCCTGTGAGTCACACGGCACTCGTGCGCAGCTCGCACACGCCACCGCAAACTGCGAATACAGGAGGGAATAAGGTACGCAGATCTTCACACAATTTGGCATGATTCGCGCCCCCGGAGAGACGCTATCGGCTGCAAGACAACGAGTCCCGGGCAGCGGCGCAGGCCCGCCAGGAACCATCAGAACTGTTCTTGTTTCGTTTTTTTCCCCTTGATTTTTTTCTTTTCTTTTCATAACAAAAAGCTGCGAGCAAAGAAAAAGTGTTGTGTGCGTGTGTGCCTGCGTGGGTCTGGTCTGTGAGTGTGTGTGTCGGTGTGTCAGTGTGTGTGTGTGTCAGTGAATGGCTGTGTGTGTGTGTCAGTGTGTGTGTGTCTGTGTGTGTGTGTCGGTGAATGCCTGTGTGTGTGTGTCAGTGAATGCCTGTGTGTGTGTGTGTGTCAGTGGGTGCTTGTGTGTGTGTTGGTGTGTATTTTTTTTTTTCCCATTTTCTTTTTTTAAGAAAAACAAAACAAAACACGGAGAACATTTAAAAAGTCAGTGCAGACAACAGGGTAACAGACAGGCAAGTTTGTCTGGAGTTGACATGTCGGCGTGTTGTTTCTTTGTGGGCGGGGCGGGAGGACGAGTGACGGGGTCTCCTCAAAGTCGCGTGTCATTGTCGTCCCCCCGCCCCTCCTGGCTGTCTGAGGAAGAGGAGGATCGGTGTGGCAGAGCTGGTCCCACACAGACGAGGAAGGCTCTTAATGCCGAAGAGCAGTTCAAGTTTTGTAGGCTGCAGATGAGAAGGTAAGCCTGGAGAGAGGTACGCTGTGGAGTTGTTCCAGGTGAGTGAACAACGAAACGAAATCAAACAAAAACAAATAAATAGAAACGATCACAAACGAACGGACGCAGGCCTTCCCTTCCGTGGCCCGAGAGCGCCAAGCCTTGTGCCTCGTTCTCAGTTTGTCGTCCTCCTTTTGTAGTCCGCGCCTCATAGCAGCTGCTTTTTTCTCGTCTTTCTCTCGCTTCCGATCCCCGTCGACACGCGATCGTCCGCAAAGGCAAACAGTCTCAGTGAGTTTTAAGACATTTCAGCTCAGAATAGACTTACAAAACAAAAACAAACGCAAACAAACAAAATATACAAAGTAAAAAAAGGCAAGAAAGTGTCGCTGCGCGGTCGTGGCCGGTGAGGCGTCCGGCGTCCCAGTGAGGCAAGGAGCGCCCCCCCGCCCTGTCCCAGCCTGCCCCACTCTTCTCTCTTTTGGTTTCCACAGTTTGATCAGTTTCTTTGTTTGTCGTCTCCCCACAGTGGAGTTTGTGTAGTCTTGTGTTGCGTCTCCTTTGGGTTTGGGGTGGGGGGGCAGACAAATGGGAGAGGAGGAGGGAACGGACACGGCGGGAGGAACAGGGAGTCAAATGTCCAATGATTTCTGAGCAGCTTCGGCCAGGGGGGGTCCAGAGAGATCGCACTGCAGACTCACTGCTGCCAGGGCGCCTGTAGCTCAGATAACAGTATATCATGGAAAACATGTAATAATTACATATATATATATATATATATATATACACACACACACACATGTATATATATATATTTATGAGGCTTGACTGGATCAGCAATCGTTTGGCAGTGTCTGACTCCCATCCCGTGGCTTTGTTGGTAAGGCATGGCTAATCGCATATCTGCTACAAGATGAAGGAGTCTTAAGAAAAATGTGCGCTTAAAAAATTTGTCCTCCGCTGCTCCCTTGCTCTTTCTCTCTCCCTCGCTCCCTCGCTCTCCCTGCTGTTGGTGGCTGTGGCCGCTGAAAGCTCTGCTGGGCGTGGGGGGGGCAGGGCTCCCTCTCAGATGTGCCTCTTCATGTGCAGAGCCAGGTGGTCCGACCGGGAGAAACACCTGAAACACGCAGACAGGCCGTCAGGCTGCACAGCTCACACAACGCACACACACTGCATGGCAAACACACAGCACACACACGCACACGAACACAGGAGCAGGGCGCCGGGCCGAGCTGGGCCGGGCTGCACAGATGGGGAGGCCAGGCGGTGCCAGGGGCCTGTTTGCCAGCTGGTGTCCCGTGCAACACCAGCATCGCACACCCGGCAGGACACTGAGCCCCCCAGCACCCCCAGCCCTGCCCCCGGGCGTCTGAGTGGCGGGGGGTCCTCTGCAGACGAGGCGGGGTCACTGAGGGCAGGCGGGGGGGCAGCTGCAGAGCACCGTACTTACAGTAGGTTGGGAGGGGGGCCACTACTGTAACAGCCTGAGACTGTGACTCATAGGAGCACTGTGTGTGTGTCCATGTCTGTGTCATGTGTGTGTGTGTCTGTGTGTATGTATGTGCATGTCCATGAGCGTGTGAGTCTCCATGTCCATGTACGTGTGTGTGTGTGAGTCTCTGTGTCCATGTGCGTGTGTGTGTGAGTCTCCGTGTCCATGTACGTGTGTGCGTGTGTGCGAGTCTCCATGTCCGTGTGCGTGTGTGTGTGTGTGTGTGAGAGTCTCCATATCCGTGTGCGTGTGTGTGTGGCTCACCTGTCGCAGTGGTTGCACTTGAACGGCTTGGCGCCCGTGTGTTTGCGGTAGTGCCTGGTCAACTCGTCGCTGCGGGCGAAGCGCCACTCGCACCCTTCCCACGAGCACTTGTACGGCTTCTCACCTGCGGGGGGGACAGATGGTCAAGTCAGTACACGCCAGGACACGGCCCTGTGTCGAACACATATGACACAACACCTTTGCCCTTTCTTCCCCGGGCCGGTCCATTTCTGTCCCACTGGCTCACAGACTTTTAACTCCCGGTCCTGCCCATCGAGGGGAGGTGTGTGTGTGTGGACACAGTATAACAGTGAGTACTGCTCAGGGTGCAGGACAGAGCGCGGAGACAGGCATCCTCGAATTGCAAATCTACAATCAGGAACTGAATGTGTAATAATAATAAAACAAATTATAATCATAATAATATTTGTCCGTCCAAATGGATTCTGACAAATCTGATGCATAAACCTGCACTCAGTGATCTGCACTCAGACTCCAGTGCTGGTCATGGGATGTTGTATTTAAAGCACATTACGTGTGCTGGTTGAGAGACACAGGTATGTAAATGCTCGGGGCTTCAGGAATCTCACTCATTACGTTCAACCGCTTTTCCTCTTTCGCCGTTTCTTCGCCGGTTTATTGTTCGGTTTCTTTGAGCACCTACACAAAAGCACAGCAGCATGCGCTCAGACGGGCCCGCGGGCTCCATCCCCGGACTTGTGCCCGTTACTCCGAGACGAGGCCCGGAGGCTCTGGCGCTGTATTTTCCCATGATGCTCTTCTTCTGGAGCCCCCGCAGACGCTCCCCTCTCCCCCGGCCTGCTGCGAGCACTGCGGAGGGGACGCAGGTGTGGGAGGCAGCGTTCGGCTCACACCCCTCTCCCAGTAATTGCCCTCCATATCACCCCAGGGGCCCGACAGCAGCTAGCTAGGCAGGCTGGGACCTGCACCCACGGCAACCGGAGCACCAGCCAATCAGGGCTCGGAGCCGCGGAGCTTAGCAACGAGACGGAGGAGTAGCCGGCCGAATCCGGCGCCCACGGACCGCGCGGCTCCGGGAGCCAATTAGGGCTCACACACACCGAGCGTGATGCAGTTGCCCGGCAACCAAGACTGAGGGAGACGGGGGGGCGGGGGGGGCCCGGCAAACAGCAGCCGGCCGAGACCGGAGCCCACAGCATCGGATAATCAGCCAATTACCGACCCTCGCCTGGTGCTGATGCGGTTCCCTGGCAACTGCTGCCCCCCCCCCACTCCGCCGCCCCCCCCACCCTGCCCCCCGCCAGCCTCACAGGTGCCAGGGCTGCAGTTAATTACATTTTCCCAGTCAACTGCAGATAGAACAAGCTATTATGATCCCGGAGGTTGTCAGAGTCACGGGGTGAAAGCCATTTATGCTCCATTATTTCCCCTGAAGTTTCCAATTCGGGCGGCACATAATGAGCTTCCAGACAGAGGGGCCGAACATCGCTTACCCCCCAAATCCCATTGTTGGGCTGCTTATCGGCCCGGCGGACGCCATTCAGAGCGGGACCGTGTCATTTCCATACAGGCGCGTTAAGCCCGGCCCTAATCTTCATCTCTCTCGCTGTGTCAGTAATTTATGGAAATAATAACCAAAAAAAGAGGATTAAGCTAATTACATCTCTGAGCTTGTCTTGTAATGAACAAATGGGAACATTCAGCTCTGTGTCTTCAGCTGCGTGTGTGTGTGTGTGTGTGCGTGTGTGTGTGTGTGTGCGTGTGTGTGTGCGTGAGTGTGTGTGAGTGAGTGTGTGTGTGTATGCGTGTGTGTGAGTGAGAGTGTGTGTGTGCGCGTGGGTGTGTGTGTGTGTGAGTGAGAGTGTGTGTGTGTGTGTGTGCGCGCGTGAGTGTGTGCGTGAGTGTGTGCGTGAGTGTGTGTATGCGTGTGTGTGTGTGTGTGTGCGTGAGTGTGTGTATGCGTGTGTGTGTGTGTGTGTGCGTGTGTGTGTGTGAGTGAGAGTGTGTGTGTGTGCGCGTGGGTGTGTGTGTGTGTGTGTGTTTTGCAGCCTCCTCCCCAGTGCAGCCTGGCGCCAGTGGGGGGGGGGAGGGGGGTCCTGCATATTTCATAGGCAGGATGTGTCGTTTATAAATGTTTAAACTCTTGATACTATTTAACATCTTCTTAGCAAATTAGTACAAATTACGCAGCCATGTTTTTCTCTTTTCTTCAGAGAACGTTTAAAACTGATGGAGTCAGGGTCCGCAGCCCTGTTGCAAGAGCAAGCCGCCCCCCCAACACCTGGCTCACCTGTGTGAGTTCTTTGGTGCGCCTTCAGGTGGGAGCTCTTGGTGTACACCTTCCTGCAGCCGTTGAACTGGCAGCGATGGACCCGCTTCTTGTTCTCAGGGGAGATCTCGGGAGCTGCCGCCCCCCCGCCGCCACCCTGCTCCCCGTCGCTCTGCGTCCCCTTGGAGGGTGAGGCCAGGGCCGTCGAGGCAACCAGCTTGGCCGCCCCCAGCCCCACTTTCTTGGTCACCAGCTTGAGGGTCAGCGTGCCGTCCACGGCGGCCGTGAGAGTCTGCGCGGTCTTGACCAGGTGGCGGCCCAGCTCCGGGGACGAGGGCGGGGTCAGCGAGGTCACGGCGCTCAGCTGCGCCGCGTTCACCCCCCCGCCGGCCTCCTTGGAGGACGCAGAGTTGGGGGTGTGCGTGCCGGTGGGCGCGGTGGACGGCAGCTTGTCCCGAGACAGCGGCGGCGCCGGCGGGGGGCCGGGCCGCTCGGGCAGGCTGGCCAGCAGGGGGTCCTGGGTGTCCTCGCTGTCGCTGTCACCCTTCATGAAGGCGGGGGCCAGCAAGCAGTCCAGATCCTCGTCAAACAGCTCCGTCAGCTTCTTGGGCTCCGTCTGCAGGTACCGCTCCAGCTCCAGGCAGGTCTGCGGGGCAGAGAGGGAGGCGGGTCAGTGACGGAGCTCAGCGTGCGGACTGACGCACAGCGCTGTCGCGGTCACGGACACGGTCACAGGACAGACACGGACACGGTCACAATACAGTCGGAGACACAGACACGGTCAGGGACACAGTCGAAGAACAGCACAGCGGCCCGTGTCAGCGCAACTCTGAGCCCCATGCTGAAGCTAATGCAACTCAGCTGCCAAATCCGGAGAAAGAGACAAATCCTGGAAGATTCACGCAGCGCTTCCTGGCTGTGGCTGTGTGGTTTACTACCTGGCCAGGACACCAGTGTACACTTAGTGTGGAGTGTGTTTTATAAATGTGCGTGCGTGTGCATGTGTGTGTGAATTCTCTGGCCTGTTCTCGCAGCAGTCTGACAGCGGAAGCCATGCCCGTCTCCTCTCTGTGCTCAGACTCCTTGGCCTGGCGCTCACCACACACTCGTTCCGTGTGTATTTTCTTTATCCAGAGAATAAAGGGATCGGGGCTCGTCTCTCCCGGGGGGGAAGACCGTGGCTGTCCCAGACGAATAATAGAGTCACAGAACAAAACCGAACAAGACAAAACACCACAGAAATACGCCTGTCTCTCTCAATGCCTTTTATTTTCATCACTGCTGCTGGCTTTGCTTGCGGAAAGATGCTATCCTTGCGTGAAGGCTTTTCAGGGAGCGCTTTTGAGCTCTATTATACACGTAAGTCAGCGATTAAACAAGAACAACGGGGGGAAAACACTCGCAATGCACAATTCGGGCAGGAATGAAAACAACTCAAAACTGCTGCAGGACTCTGGCCTCCCGGCACACACCTGCGCAGCCGAGCTCTTCTGCTTAAACACCAGACAGATAAAGCGGGTTTTCACTGACTGAGTAAAACCCCCCCGGGAGTGCGGGGCGCGTCTGGAGGGGAAGTTTCCTCAGCGGGACTCTGCTGTGGATCCACACTGAGCAGTCTCCCTCTCACTCTCTCGCTCTCACTCTCTTCTTCTCCACCTCTGTTCCCCTCTCTCCCTCTGTCCCCCTCTCTATCTCTCCCTCTCTCTATCTCTCCCTCTCTGTCCCCCTCTCTATCTCTCTCTGTCCCCCTCTCTATCTCTCCCTCTCTCCTTCTCTATCTCTTGCCCTTGCTCTAAGCACTGCAGAGTTGTCAAATAAGTCCACAGGGCAATAAGACCCCAAACTGCATATCGTTTAATTTTCACCCTTTAGAATTCCAGATACATTTGTGTACAAAGAAGTGGTTTTAATTAAAGCGTTTTTTTCCTTCTTCCCCTCCATCTTTTATCAGGCAGCGTTTGAAGCCCCCCTCCCCTCACAGAGAGCACTGATGAGCAATTAGCCGACCGAATGACTCCCAGGAAAAAACACGGCCTGGTGCAGCCGATCTGCTGATCCCAGGAAAAGTCGATCAATCGATCAATAAAAAACTGCAACTTCCTTCCCCTCCCAGACTGAGCCGGAGGAGCGGTGTGTCTCCGCTCGGTTCCCAGACCCCGCGGACGCCTCCCACACAGTGGTGTCCTGCTCTGCCCTGGGCAAAGAGGACGGCTCCGGGGGTCAGGAAGACTGTGGGGACAGTGGGGACGGACACAGTCTAGTGGGGACAGAGACAGTCCAGTGTCTTTCGTGGCCTGTCCCCGTTGATGTGTGTGTGTGGAATGTGTCTCTCCGAACTGGATTAGTATCTTAGATGTTCCTGGAGTTTGCTCTACACAGTGGAAAAAAATAGTAATCGTAATGTTGTGTAAGATAAAGCTGCAAAAAGGTGTCCAATCTTAACACTGATTGTAAATATCAGTCATTGTTGAGAGTGCGTTCTAGCTGAGCCCGAGGATGATCATTTGCACAAATTTCCAAAACAAATAACAAAAAGAAATTAGCTGGAAACAAGAATGAGCCGAGGACAGTCGTCTACCGGCCGCCTCATTAACTCCTTAACGATGCAGCGATTACCGCAGTCTGGGAGCGGCACCGGTGAGACGTGCCAGCATCTCATCACCAGCTGCTGGGGGCATCTCAGAGTTCGCCCCCAACAGCGGGCAGGGCGTCAGACTGACACAGCCAGGTGAGGGGGCTCCCACTCTGGGGCACCAACATGATTTCACCCCTCTGCGTACAAACAAATCCATCACAGATACTGCAGAGACTAAGGGTGCTTTTCCCTGACTGCAAACACAAAGGAAAGACACACGCACACCGTAAAAGCCTCACATTGCTGCCATGTCCACTTTGATAAAACGGCCTCCTCGAACACACAGATGTACATTCAAACACAATATATAAACACATACTGTACAGACACACACATGCACTGTACATATAAACACACATACTATACATACACACACATGCACTGTACATATATACAGTTGTAGATGACACTATGCACTCCCTTCATTTGCAATTATGTTATTCCGCAATTAATGTAGTTCTCATTAAATACAGCCTATGTATCCATCAATACATTGGGGAGAGACTGCGGCCCCCAGACTGGGCTACACATGGGTACAGACCTGGCTGGGGGGGGCGTTATTGCATTTAACACATATAGGACCCCCCCAGACACGCACTGTAACGCCTGCTACCGGCCGCTCAAGTACTGAGCCTCAACACCTGGCTTCTCAATATCAGCGCTCCCTTCGACACTCGCGCTCCTTCCTTCCTCTCTTTTCCCCTCTCTCTTTATCCTTCCTCTCCTCCTTTTTCACACACACACACACACACACACTCTCCCTCTGTGCTCAGGTGGGGGGCCGACATTGAGAGCTGCTCTTGGGGGCAGACAGAGCACCGCAACCCCCCCCCCGTCACCTCTCAGCCCTCCAGATGAAAATTTAATAAGCTGCCCGTGCCGGAGCGGCCCCGGCTCAGACGCTCCTGCTGTGCCAGCGCGACCCACGGCCCCGTCTCCGCACCTGTGCCACAGCGCGGGGGCAGCTGGGGAGGGCGGGGGGCGGCCCAGACTCTCGCTCGTCCTGCCCCTCCCCCACCGTCCCCCCATCCCCAGCTCCATTAACTCGCCCTCCTCTCTCTCTCTCTCACTCCCATCCCAGATGCTCCACGAGGAATAAAAAAAAGGAAAAAAAGAAACTCGCATCGCATCCCTCCATCCCTCCTCTCCCCCACACTCGCACTCGCTCGCTCACTCACTCCGACACCCTTCAGACGGCGAGGCAATTAGCGCCGGAGAGCCGTCCTCGGCTGACAGCTTCCCGACCGGGCTAATAAAAACGGGTTATAAAAATAAATGAATAGTGCACAGAGAGACCTGAAGACAAATGCAAACAGCTGCTAATGCAGACAAGGCAGATTCGCCCTTTTAATTTTGGGATAATTTAATCCTGTTTCTCTTGGCTCGCTGCCACAGAGCGCAATGGCGCCGGCATCACACGGCACAGCGGGGAAACTCACCACATCCACGGCCTCTTTCATAAAGAGCAGGGGCACGCTGTGGCTATTGTTTGTTTTACACATTTCTATATATATAGCCATATCTTATTTTATATATTTTATTTCTTTCTGACCCCCATGCTGCAGTGATGCCCTGTTCAATGTAGCGGGGTCCCCTCTGTCCCCACGTCCCCCAGTCTGGGAGCAGTGTGGGCCCAGTGTCAACGAGGCAAACGGCCCAGTCAGAACTCCGGCACCAGTCTCCACGTTTAACCCACCAAAACACACCCAAACGACTACGAACTCCGGTTTAGCAGGTGAGAAAATATCTTAAAACAAACGGGACGACTGATGCATTTCAGTCCTGCGGCCGGCGCTGTCCGCTGAGAGAAGGGTTGATGTGGGGGTCCTGGCTGGTCTCCTCGCCACGCAGGGCAGCCCGGCAGGGGAAATGACTCAACACCGCTCCGCAACACACCTGACCGCGACCCCGTCTCGCCTGCTGCAGCCCCGCGGCCATGAGTGCTGGGTGAGGGGTCTGGGAATCGGCCCGTCCCCCGTGGGTGCAGCTGTGCAGCGCAGAATGAGTGGAATTATGCAGCTGGGACATTGTAAGACATTCCTCTATCGGGTTCCCATGTCCACTGACATTCCCGTTCCAGGGATCCCAACCCAGGAATGTCTCACAATGTCCTAGCTGGATAATTCCACTCATTCTGTGGCAGAATCCCAGACAGGAACAGGAAATCTCTCCCTCCCTCTCTCTCTCTCTCTCTCTCTCTCTCTCTCTCTCTCTCTCTCTCTCTCTCTCTCTCACTTTGTGTGTCCTCCCCTCCCCCAAATTTCCACTCCAGCTCAGGAGACTTTCGGACACAGGTGGTCTTCACGGGCCACGGGTGGTCCCTGGGACACTTGTGTGGGCCGCCCCGTCTCTGTACCGCGGCACTGTGCACAAACACTCGTTCACTGCAGCCTGAAAGAGCATGGAAAAAACCTGAGAACATCAGCTGACCCGGGCCGTGGGGGCTTTGTTTTTCTCAATGGGATATCACCATTCAAATCTACACGGAAGGGCCAAGGAAAGGAGAACAATAACACTTCCCCAACACCCCCACATCTCTCCCTCTCCCGGCCGCCAAAACTCCTATCCCGCTGATCTGCCTTTCTACCCCGAGGAGGAAAATCAGGCTAATGCTCTCTGTCCCACTATTGTGTCTTCCCCTTCCTGCCCCAGCCTACGCTCCACTTCCTTCCCCGTGCGTTTCCTGCCCCGGGCCGGCGCTCTCAGTCACGGCTCCGGCTTCCTGTCAGCCAAGACCCTCCGAGACCCTCAGCGACCGACAAGCAAGGGCTGTGTTTGAGTGCCGGACTGAGAGGGGCATTCACAGCAACAATAACCTCCTGGGACACAACTCTGAGGGGTTTCACAGCAGCCCAGACCGTGAGGCCGTGTGACCTGCGTGTGGGGGGGCGAGCACGCCACACCGTGACTCATCTGTGGAATCACCTGAAACTCCTGCCTTTCGCACAGCGATGCCCCGCGGCCGCTGAGGTTACAGTCCCTGAATAGATGTTCTTGAAAAACACCCTTTCGCTTTTCAGAAACAAAAGCCTGTTTTTAAATGAATGAATAAATGTCAGCGGGTGAGAAACTGGCCAACAGGACCCGATGCCAATAAGGGAAGCGAAAGAAGCCCACAATTCCCCTCTTCTGACCTTTCCTCTACAGGATCGTCAGGCCAAATCACTGTGTTCCGGTCATTACAATGAGTGAAGGTAGCCACACACACACAGACCCACACCAACTCACAGACACACACTCACAGAGCCGAGGAACAATAGCCTGCGAATGCCAGAAGCAAAGTTGCCATTATACTAAAACAACAAACAACCTCGCTGAGCCTGAAATTCAAAAATAACATCGTACTGACATCAACTCACTGCACACTGTATACAAACGAAAGAATAACTCGCAGTGGTAGTAATTAAGGCCCCCGGTCCCATCCTAGTGCACAGCATTTCAACCACGCTCCGCAAGGGTGGGGGGGGCCATTTACTCTTAATTTAGGGAAGCGCAGCAGCCTTCGGGAGAGAGAGAGAGAGAGAGAGAGAGAGAGAGAGAGCTGGAGGCCTGTTCTGTCTGTGCTGCACCCCTGGGCTCCCTCTCTCGCTCGCCCCCTCCCTGCCCTGCTGTCTAGACAGGTGAGTGAAGGCGCACCAACACGCCACCGCCCCCCCACACTGCAGTGGAGAGCCGGCGCCGCAGGCCCCGCTGCCACAGACATAGCGATCCCCTGCCAGACACACAGCTTCGCTGCACGCCGAGGGACCAAGGACCCTGCAAGTGTACAGATATCTAGGTTGTTTTTTCCACTGGTGGCAGTGCGGCACCTGAACCGGGAAGCATGTTTTGCGTGTCGGCCACTGCGGAACCCACAGAGGCGGGATCGTACGGCACCCGGCCAGCATCCCGCCCTGCGACTTGTCCCCGGAAACAACTGTCAGTGAAATTCTACCAGCACACACGTCTGTCAGGCCCCGGCTCAGATACTGTAAACGGATAAAACAACACACTTCGAAATGGCATAGAAACAGCATCAACGAAACTATTACGCTGGAACGACACGTCTGAGCTGTTCATAATATCTCAGAGGCGTGTGCCAAGCTGGGTTTCTCACCCTGATCGAGGTGACTGGAGGTGGTGCTTTAAGTGGTACCTAAAAAACATCTCCACTCTCTCTCCCTCTCTACGGGACACTCGCGCTCTCCACTCGCACTCTGCGGCCATGGGGTCCCAAGCCCACCCGGCGGCGCTGCCTGGGATAGAGTGAAGGGGACGGCAGGCCGGTGCAGTCGGGGAAAGGGGATAATCCCCCCAACACTGAGCCGGGACGCCCGCTGCGGAAGGCAGATCCTTGTCTTGCTTTAACTGGATTTCCACAAGCTGCTGTTTATCTGTGTACAGGGCTGCTAATGGGGCCTGGCTGGCGGGGGCCCGGCTAATCTAATCGGGACACTGTGATTGTGGTTAAATCGCTCCGTCAGGATTACGTCCGGCTCAATCCCATTGACGGGGGACGGGGATTTATTTTTGCGACCCTCTCATAACAGCTTGTTAAAGAGATTGGACGTCTGTGAGACGGATATTGAGGCTGTGGTGCCGTGTGCCAGGCTAATCGGCAATATTTGCATAGCAGGAAAAAAAGACAGAGCGCGCGAGAGAGAGAATGTGGATAACAGGGGGAGGAGAGAGGGATACAAAGGCAACAGGATAAAAAGACAAAAGAGAAAGCAAAAGTAAACGAGACAGAGGAGAGGAGTGGAGAGTCGGGGGGGGAGCAGGAGACAAAGGGAGGAGAGATGGAGAGAGAGAGGAGTGTGTGCAGGGCATGGTGGTGACGGCTCGGGTTACTCGCTCCAGACTGCTGCCCGTGGCAGAGGGGGCTCTGGTCTCGCAGTGGCGATCGATGCCGGCGGTCAGAGTGGCTGGATTTTGGCTACAGAGACACAGCGTGGCTGGGCAAACAGCCTGGACAGGCAGGGCAGTCAGCCGATTACTGGACAGAGGAGTTGCAATCGCACACAGCGAGGCCAAGCCACGCCACACACTCACACACAACAACAACAATGCAAAGAGTCACACGTGTGGACTCCCCATCCGTCTGCATGCGCTCTGCACCACTGAGCCACATATGACCACTGCGTCAGGTCAGACACTGACAACACGCCCCCCTGAGCACACAGTGAGCGACAGCCTCCCTGCAGCCCCCCAAGCACTCACCCCTGCACTCTTCCCATTTCATCTCTTCCCGAAAGAGGAGCCGCTGTCCGTCTCAACGCTGCTCAGGTGGTACAGGAGGGGCGCTATATCAGAGCTGTGTGTGGGCCCTTGGGATCCCAGTGACACAGATGGGGAGTTAACCCTGTGCTGCCCGGGGAGCTCCAGCCAGGGGACTTGAGGGTCCTGAAGCAGACACTGGAGGCCTTGCTGAATAACACAGCTGGATTTTCCTCTCTTTTACAACAATGGCAGCACAGACACCGGGCCAGGACATCCTCGGCTGCGTTGCCATTGCAGACGGTCTGTTACTGTACCAGCACCGTAACTGTTTCAATGCAGATGGTTTGTGTTTTATTATGATTATGAAAGACACAACTTCCTGTCCTGAACTTCAAACCAGTGGAAAACATATCGATATCCCAGCGAAAGCTAAGGTTTCTAACCATGCCATTCAGATTACCGCAAACCCACACACAGGGCCTGCAGAGAGGCCGGGCTGGGCCAGCTGGGCCTACAGTACCAGTATCACTAGCCATGCTGGCTAGAAAAAAAACAAGAAACAACAAAGTGTTGAAACCCGAACCAGAGTTTCAAGGTCTTCCTCAGATGTTAACGAGCAGAACGAGAAAACAGCTGTTATCTCCTCCGCACAGGTTTCCCAGCATGCTCTCCTGTTGAGGTCAGCGGCTTCAGGGAGGAACGTGTAGAGACCAGTGTGTGTGTGTGTGTGAGGGGAGAAAGACCCAGGCAGGAGTTCAGGCTCTCCGCGCTCGACCCACACTGTACTTCAGCACAGATAACGGGACGCGGGGAACTCTCTGAGTGGTGACGGAGCGGCGAGGAATCAAAGCTGACTTTTCCGCTTAATTAAAACCTGGAGACAACAGGCGAAGAGCAGGAAGACCCTCCGAATAGAGGCTGTGATTGTTAAAAAATTTATATGTTTAAATATATATGAAACATTTTTAATGAACATTCCAGCCTTCGCAATTTTACTGCTTATGACTCTGACCCAGTTCCTCTACAGGGGGCGATTGGGGATCCGCAGCTCAGATCATCGAAGTACCAGAAAATGGGACGAATAAGATATTTATATAAAAAGAGAAAAGCCCCGCATCCGTCTCGCCGTCCTTGGCCGTCCGAGGGCTCTGCAGCCCTCAGCACAGGGCACAGGACACTGGGCATCGCGGACAGGATGAGGACGTGTCCCCCCGCTGACCGGTGAGACGGCCTGCTCCACGCACTCAGTCCCTTTGTCCCATATCAGCCCCGACAGCCCCACTGTGGAAATCGATTGATTCGTCCGTCACGTTTACCCACAGCCACTTACAGCCAGTGTCTGTGGGTCGGTTGGCACAAGTAAGTCTGCACAGGGTACACACCGTCTCAGCTGGGATTTCAAAACCCAACCCACTGGTTACCAGTCTGGAGCCTCCACCACCCCCACTCCACTCGGCTGCCCCGCTTCTCTTAGGGGCCCCACTGCCCCACTCCTGCCCCCTGCCCTGGCTGTGCACACATTCACGCTCACGATGACACTTCCTAACGTCAGCGCTGATTTCCCTGCAAGAACAATCTCGTGCTGTGATGACAAGTAAAGCGCTTATGAAACGCTCTCAGTCACATGACACTCGAGGTTACCCCGTGGAATCAGGACAATCAGTCGCCGGTCTGCCGGTGGCCGGTCGCTGCTCCGGCACACTCACTGGATTCTTCTCTCGCCATTGTTCTTCACTATTTTAATTTATTTCATATCATTCTAAAACATCTAAAGTCGCTGGCAGGGGAGAGACAGAGATATTGGAGCCCTGCGGCCGGTGAGGGCCATTTGGGTTTCTTTTTGCATATATAATTCAATACTGTCTAAAACAAAGCGCCTGAGGGGGAACCCGTGCAAATGAAGGGAGAGAAAAAGGAGAGAGAGAGAGAGAAAGCTGGTGTCCTGAAATATGTACATAACCTGCACACATTTAAAGCAGTGCGATTGATCCCACACTGGAAATACACAGTCCCCACTGAGGATCAATGCACAGGGATGCGGCCCGGACTCTCAGGTGAAGCCACAGTGCCTCTCCATCTCTCTGGTGGGGGGCATCAGTCTTTGAAATCCATGCAAAAAATAATAAATAAAATGACATCAAGAAAATCCACGCAGAGCTGAAAGCACCGCTGGCGTGGCGGCAGGGTTTAGGAATCAAACAGACCACACCGACGACAGGAAATACAACACCGGCGGCCTCCACAGGAACAAGCCGGAGCTCTGGATGATTCACCGAATTTCAGCACCGCTGGACTAACAGGCACTAACAGACAGGCGCAAACACACACACACACACACACACACACCGTAGCTGATACTCTCACATGCTTTCAGTGAAACGATGACCTCATCCACTTCCCGTGCAGCAAATGAGCTCACCTGTGATAGCGCGCCTTGTGCTGATAAACCACCGGGTCCCTGACTCACCATGTGGCCCCTGACTGATGTATTTATGAGACTAGAATAATGCTGGGACTCTGCTCCTTCAGTCGGGGGGGGGGGGGGGGTGTTGGCTGTCAGTTTGAGACCTGATACTGGACTGGGCATGCAAATAGGCCTGGCGTCCCTTGTGTGCCTGCACTTTCTCCTGCACTGAGGCCTGACGTGGCAGACTCTGTGCTCTTACACCTGCCAGGGACACTGACATGATGGGATGGGATGGGGTGGCCATCATTACTTACGATGAGCATCACCACTGAGGGAGGGGCCAGTATTGTATATCTGTCTACACTGCAGCCAGAGCAGAGGACAAAACGTACGTGAAAACACACACAGGAAGCGCGAGGTGCGTGCGTCTTTCTTCAGCCACATTGGGTCCCGGAGGTCTGACTTGTGCCAAAGGAGAGTTCCGCTGGGCGATAGGAGAGCGCGTCCGGAGAGAGGGAGAGGAGGACACGGGGTTTGCGCTACTGAAGCCAGTTCAGATCGCGGTGCAGAGCAGGGAACGCGCTCAGAAACAGATACAGACTCTGATAGAGAGCCGGGCTCCGGTCCCTGGGCCGTCCCGCAGGTATCCGTCATGACATCACAGACGAAAATAGCTCCTGACCCACATAGCACCGGCGCGGCTGCTTCTCCCCCACCCCCGGGAGCGCCGTCTCCGCGTGCCCCGTCCCGCACGATCACTCAGAGGCAGCGAGCGCCTGCAGGCAACTGGAGGGCCAAAATGATCTCCTGTTTTTTTTCATTTTTCTCTCCCCCAAAAAGCTGTAAATACCAGGCGCTCTCAGGTGTGCCTCCCTCCGTAAACACGGCCGAGAGAAGCAATGGGGGTGGAGGGGAATTGGTATGCATTGCAGCAGGGAGAGATGCAGCACTAATGCACACAACCTATATATTATATAGACAGCACCAGCAGGATACACATCTCTCTCTGCATATTTATATAAAACAGGCCAACTGGTGCCACTCAGCGGGAGCTGCCGAGGCTTAAAGTAAAGCACAAGAACAACAATGGCACACGCAGGTCTGAGGGGCTGCAATAACAGCAGCTGTGAGCGCAGGCCGGCTGGGAGGGCCGGGGGCGCTGCCTCAGGTGTCCAGGGGGGGTTGCACTGTGATAAACAAGGGCAGGGCTTCCTGAGCTGAGGGGGGGTGGGACAGGGCTGGGGGGCTGGGAAAGAGGTGGGCTGACCTCTCTACTGGTTGTAAAGACTCAGTTCTGCACAGCTCTGACTGTTGGACATAGGTCTGAGGTCCTGGGGCGGGTCTTCTTCCCTTCAGCTCCCCCCAGGACCTCAGACCCACGTCACATAGCACTGGCACCTGAGCGACCACGGCACACGAACATACCCTCGTCTGAATTGTCCCAGAGTTGTTTTTGTGATTGGGGGAGGGTGAAGGCAGCTTTAGCATTCCTGGCATTGCTGGCATACCGCAGCTCGTACCCGCTGTCCCAGGCTTATGTGTGTGTGTGTGTGTGTGTGTGTGTGTGTGTGTGCGTGTGTGCGTGGGACTGGGTTACATGGACGGTCTAAAGGTTACAGAAAACATGGCTGCAGCTCATTTGCCGTCGTATCAGGCATGTTTACAGAGCAGTTTCAGAACTGCAAGCACACATATATTCACACACAGACACATACACACACACGCACACACACGCTCTCTCTCTCTGACACACACATCCCTTGTGTTTATCCAAACAGTACTGCGATGCAAATCTGCGCTCAGGAACCCGCATTTAGTGTCTCCGAGTTGTGGCCACAAGGAGTGTAATTATTCAGGGCTTTTTGTTGTTCGTTGTTTTGAAGGGAAAACTATGACAACACCGCAGCCCTTGTGACTGGGCCCTGGCCTTGTAACTGGCTGGCAGGAGTTCATGTCATTCATGACTAACACCATACCAGAAACAAACATCTAAACGCACGTCACTTCCGCCTGGCACACAGCTGACCCGCTCCTCCCTGACAACACCTGTTGCTAGTTAGCCAAGTTATCGTGAGCCATGCCTTTTCTCGCCCGCACTGAAGCCCAGTGTGTGTGTGTGTGTGTGTGTGTGTGTGTGTGTGTGTCTGTGCGCCTCAATCTCCGATCAGTGCATCATCCCCAGTGGTTGTGAGAGCGTGCATGTTCTGCGGTCACACGCTGAGTTGTGAAATCGCTGTGTTGCTGAAGTTCACAACTTCTCCGCGACAGCGTGACCCACATTCAAACAGTTCCAGGTCGCCAACGAAACTCACAGTGGCGTTTCGGAGAGGTAAAACGCAGGGGAACATAGACCTCTCGGGGGGTTGTACAGGTAAGCGCATAAAGAAGTGATTTCACACTTCCTCGTACGCTTTGAAGTCCTATTGAAGCCATTTCAGATAGTAGCCATAGCAATGCGATTTCCATACAGTTAAATCAACCCCATGTGGGAGAGAGCGGGAGAGAGAGAGAGAGAGAGATGGAGGGGGGAGAGAGTGAGTCCAATTTTGCAACTCTTGTGTTTGAACCCCAGGAGCTGTTAAATAAAGATGAATTCCTCTGTGTGAAAATGGCCTTCGGTTCAATACCCAGTGGCTGCTTCTCACACAGACTGCACTCAGATGCCTTCAAAAGAACGTTTCCTTAAGCAACTACAAAAAATAATAATAACAACCCAATATATTATTCATGAACCCGCTCTGTAATTCTTGAGCAGCAGAAACTCTGCAGTAGATGTGCATTTCTCATCACACAGGCCGCCAGCAGAGAAATCATAAGAACAAAAACTGCTACAGCAAGAATCTGCGGCTTAGATGTGTCCGACTGCTGTAAACCCCTGTTCCAGCTTTCTGTTCTCAGTGTCCCGGCATCGGGATACTATACTATATCCACATCTTTCCCTGGGGCATCCAGATTAATCTCACCAACACCGGACAACCCCACGCCTGCTTCCCATAATGCACCGCAGTGGCTGTGCCACTCTGCAGCCCCGGACTGAGCGCAGTCAGCGGGACGCCCCAGTGTGTCACCCTGGGCCTCCTGAGAAGAGCGCTCAGAGGAAGTGCTGTCCTGCCAGAGGATCCCGGCGCGGCGAAAGACCCAGCTGGGTTACTACAAAACATCTATGCCATTTACAGGAGAAAGAAAACAAGCAAGAGAAAAGATAAAAAGGAATCTAGACAGAAGACGAGGTGGAGACGGAGCACGGATGCGTGCAGGGGTCAGTATATCTCCGTCAGCCACAGAGCTCACAGCGCCCTGACTGCCCTGACATGGGGGACACGCAACCATCATGCCTCATGTTTACAGGGTGCTGAGAGGAGACGGCTCCACTGAGACCAAACCGAAAGTTCAAAATCCAACACCTTTTTGGTGGACGGCCAACACCGGCACGCACTGCGGTCTGCATTGGACACCAGTGGGGTGGGGGGGGGGCTGTTGGAGTCATCATTTGGTCTGGAAGGGACAATTTTTAGTGTTCACGTTGAGACGTCCAGGCTGTGTAGCTGCCGCACTTAAAATAAAATAAAATCGTCTGCTGTTCCTGTGAGAATCAGAGCAAGGAGCAGTGTAAACTAAACGGTGGCTTTAAAGGGTGAAGGAGATGAATGAATACAATTAAATACTTCCATTAATTAATTGAAAGACTGCAGGCCTTCAAAAAAGAAAACCGCCAGCGTGCCAGCTCTGAAAACCACGAGTCAGGAGAGCGGATCTGAATCACAGTCGGCCGCTGGCTCAGCCCTGTGAACGGCTGCACTGGAATGCACTCTGTAAATGGTGCCTGAGTCCGGGCACCCCCGCTGCTGCCTCCCCCAGATACGCCAGGTTTGTTTCCGAGCCTGTGGGCCCCATCGGCTCTCCGTCGGGCCCGGACAGAGGACCGCCCCTGTGTTGTTCAGTCTAGGCTGCGCAAAACCAAACCCGCTCTGAGCCTCACCCCCCACAGGGTCCGGTCAGAATGTTCTGTGCAGCGACACCAGCAGAGACCACGAGGACGGAGCAAGACAGAGGGAGACAGAGAGAGACACACAGAGAGAGACACAGACACAGAGAGAGGAAGACGGAGAGAGAGACAGAGAGAGAAAGAAAGAGAGATTTCAAACGAACGCCCATGCATTCAAAAAATGACCCAGTCGTAAGAGTTGAAGACAGTCTGTCCCCCCCCACAGTAGCGGTCACTGACGGCAGAGCAGCAGCACACAGCTTTGGACGGTGGTCCATCAATCACCGGTCCTCAAATGACATCATCCCATCTCACCCCACAGCCGGACGCCGTGAATGCGGTGTTAATCCACCGACACGCTCCAGCGGAATCACTGAAGAGTGCCCCCCGATTCCACCAATTTAAAACGCACAGTATAGATATCATGTGAGGCCTGGGGAGAATTCTGTGAAATTAGCCACGATAATTAAATAATGAGCCCAATTAGCCGAACTGAAGCTTTGGTTGTAATAAAAATAATAATAATAATAATAATAATAAAAACTGCAGAAAGCACCTCAGGGCTGCAGGAAATTAATTTCACAGAGACACCCTTGATCTGAAACTGATTCTGACCACCTGGGTCACGGCACCCCAGCGAGGAGCGCGCCGCCCCGCTCACAGACACCAGCAGCTGGTCAGAGTTACAGCCCAGCCAGACCACCAGCCAGGACAGCTCTGTGCCCCCCGCCAAAATTAGGAGGTGGACCGTCTTTCACAGGCAACTACCAGAGCAGGAATGCGGCCCCCGGGTCTCATCTTTGTCTCCTCTGTGCTCTAGTGTTACACGATAAAGGAGAATTGGTCCCCCCTCCGAGGTACAGACTCCCTTGACCCCTGGCGATCGTGGCCCCAGACAGTCTGAAGGCCGGCGCACAAGAACTGTGTTGCGGCTCGGCGGGCCTCTGCCACACGAACAGGACAACACCAGAAGCAAGCGAACAAACCAACCGAAAAAACCCAGAGATGCTCGACAGTCAATCAGGGAGTCTGTTGAGAGCGTCTATAGGACTGAATCATGGAGAGCGTGTGTGTGTGTGTGTGTGTGTGTGTGTGTGTGCAAAACATGAGTGTGCAAGCTATTGGATTGCACAACTTGGCCGCTGCTGCACGCAGGAGGCGACGGCAGGCCGACACAGACAGGCACACATGATTTTCATTATCTGTGCGACTCCGCAGCTCAGAGAAAGAGGTTCAGAGAGGGCCACGATTACTGGGGCTTTCTTCTGTTCTGGCAAACGACGACAAACCGCACTGCACACCACACTGCACACCGCACTGCACACCGCACCGCACACCGCACCGCACTGCACACCGCACCGCACACTGCACTGCACACCGCAGACTGCACACTGCACAGCACACCGCACTGCACACTGCACTGCACACCGCACTGCACAAACATTGAAGGGAAAAAAAGAGGAACGCATCCTCAGCCACAAGGAGACAGAAATCTCGGTGTCGACGGACACCTCTTGGCCCTGTCGACGTCCCTCTCCTCGACTGGACTTGATTAAACACAGAAATGCAACCAAATACAGGAATCCCCATGACTTGAGGTCAAATATGCAACACTGGAGGAAGCATTTCAAAAATAAATCATCAACAATTATAATAATAATAATTATAATAACTGGAATAACCACAACGGACCAGACACAGTAGACACAGAGACGTCTCAGTCCGCAGCGCAGAAACAAAAGGACTCGCAGTGACCCACTTTCCCCGGCCCGACACTCGAGACTGGATCAGGCAGGGAATTCATGGGAAATAACAGAGTGGGCCGGGGGGCTGCACAGCGCGTTGATAAGACGCACGGAAAAGGGGAGGGACGGACAGACGGACAGAGACAGAGGGACGGACAGACGGACAGAGACCGAGGGACGGACAGACGGCCAGGCCGCCCTGTTCTCCACCGCAGCGCAGCGCAGGGAGCCACCAGCCCTCAGTGGCGCCACTCCAATCACCCCCCTACTCACAGGTGACGCCGCTCGCCAGCTAATTAGGCCATCTGACTCTGCTTATTTTAATCATGTTGTTTGCTGCTTTGGTTTCGCCATCACAGCGGCGCACCTGCTCTCCTGTCTGCCACAGAGGTGACTCTCGCTCGGCAGACAGGGACCGCGGTGCCGCCGAACGCCAGCCAGCTAGTGAGGGCAGGTCTCGCCAGCTCCCCTGGAATTAACCCTCCTCTGGGTCCCAACAATTATCTACATTTCGTGGGCTAATGATTACGGTGGGCAAGACTGGTGAGACACGTTTCTCTCTCTCTCTCTCTCCCTTCATCTCTCTCTGTCACTTCTCTCTCTCTCTCTCTCTCTCGCTCTCTCTCTGGTGACAATGAAAGATGGTGTCTTTGTTCAGGCTGCTGTCTGGGGGATACAGCTTGTGCACACGTCAGTCTTGAAGACTTTATTACAGACAGGTTGACAGACAGAAACGTCATGTCCACAGTGAAACCCCCGGCCTGGTGTATTTTTTTCCCCCTCCCCACCTGGAGCTCTGAAACCCAAGTGGCACACGTGGCGTCCATCGTGGCCCGACTGCTGCAGTGGACTGAGCAGACGACGCATCATGTCTCGGGCATGAAAGGAAACGCACAGATCTGAAGCAGCAATCACAGCCTGTATCGCATTGTCTTGTCATAGAGTAACCAGTTCTGTTTTTGTGTGTATTGTTTCTTTGTTTGGTTCCTCCGCACAGACTTCAAATACACACACACACATGCACACACAAGCACACGTCCCTGTGGACATAAGCAGCAGCCTAAAATCTAGGTCCTGTGTCACCTCTGTGCTTCCCTTCAGCTCATGCTCAGTGAAGCTGCATCTAGGCTGAGAGGAGCTCAGTTTCAGGGGAATATTGAGAGTGAGGTATGAGGGGCAAACAACACATCTGAGCAGATTTGAGACACAGACTTGGCTCGTTCCCTCAGCCCAGCTGCACAGAAGTCTCTCGAATGCTGATAACCAGTCAGAGCCTGGCAGGATTCTTCGGTGCCAGGACCGGTGCTGACCAGCCTGCACGGGCCGGATTGGGAATACACCAATTCCCTGTGTCTGAGCGTTGTTCGAATCTGAATGAAATAAATCAAACTATCCCTGCAGGTGCCCAGGTCACTTGGCAGATGGTGCGATTGAGGGACGCTGTGCACGCGGAAAAGGATTCTCATTCGTTTCGTTGCTCTTTTTGCACATTTTTGTCTTTTTTGTTCGTCTGCTCTTGGAGAAAAAGCGGTCAGTGTGTGAAGTGACTGTCTGACACCCGTGAGAGGGGAGGACGTGGTCTCGGCACGAAGAATCTTGTGTATGTGTGCATTTGTGTGTGTGTGCGTGTGTGTGTGCATGTGAAAGGTGCAAAAATAATATAGTAGGAAAATAAACTAATAAATAAGCTCATACATGCATACACACATAAATACATATATAAAACCCATCATTTGAAGTTATACAGAATGCACAAAGAAGAGCCAACGGGCTGTCAACCGACTCGACTGACTGACAGAGTGTCCTCTCACTGAACACACACACGGACTCCAGAGACCGCAGCTCTCCATTGAGGCAGGAGAAGTCACCACGTCTGAAGAGTGGGGGGGGGGAGACAGGCTGGAAACACTGAGACAAAAACTTCAATCATGGCTTCATGCATTTCCTGCCAGCAGAGCACATGGAAAGACAATTAGCTGCTGATGTGAATGCATGTATGCTGCACAGCCCAGCATGAGCTGCCTGGCGCTGGAGCTGCTCGGATTTGCATTCTTCTGCTGTGTGCACATTATCTGTCTGTCTGTCTGTCTCTCCCTCTCACACACACTGAGACACACAAAGAAACTCGACATGGCATTATCTCCCATTCAAAAGGTGGTGACAATGAACTGAGCACAGAAATAAAGACTCCACTGCTTTTCCAAATGCAATGTAAAGTCAGGAAACAAATATTGGCAGAACATTAAAAGCTAATAATAACAATAATAGTAATAATTCCTCAACCATCAAATATAAAAAACGCCTTGCACTGTATTACTACCTCAGTGTAGCCAGGTGTATATATATGGCTTTGTCTGCCAGTGCTGTGGATGCCTTAATTGCAATGAATGGGTGTCTCAGATCGCACTCTTGCAGGTTTTCCGGAGCAGCAGCGCACTGAGCATCTCCACACATCTCCCATCATCTCCACACATCTCCACACATCTCCACACATCTCCCATCATCTCCCCTCACTGCCCTCCGTGCAGCGCTGACTCCCCGCACTCCTCCTCACAGCCACCGCAAGTCAGAACCATACAGTTGAACATGATGTCTTTGTTTGGGCACTTACACATGGATCAACTGTGAGTGACACCTCGACAGTAGACTGACAGTGGCGTTGCTGTCTTTGGTTTCGAATCTGTCTTTATTCCGTCATTAACAACCCCCCCGCAGCAGCACCGACAGGAGCAGAGGTCGGTCCCGCGTCGCTCCCACACCGCCCAGCAGCACCGACCCGGGCCCCGGTCTGCGCACAACAACGCCGGGCGAAGGCAGCACTTGTTTCGGTTTGATCTCAGAGCCGCTGGCCCGAGTGCAGAGCTCCAGTATCGCACACACGCACAGGCGCACTCGTTGTCACACACACGGCAAGCGCTTCGGGAGGGTTAAACCGTGCACCGCGGCACACAAACGCGCATAATGACACAGGCACTGCTGAGACACAAACTAAATCAGGAAAGTGCTGTAACTCCACTATTACAGCGACCAAGCCCGGCATTCACTCCCATTACTGCACTACCAGCTCCAGTCAGTCATGCTTTGCCATCATTACTACAGTAACAGTTACAGTGCGCTGTGATTGACACCATCATGATACAGTAACAGTTACAGTAACTAAACCCGGTCACCTGCTGCCAGTTCTCCTCCAGGGAGGGCATCGCGGAGAAGTAGCCGGTGTCGTGCACCAGCTGGAGCTCCTGGAAAATACTGTAATTCGCCAACACGTCCATGATGAAGACTGTCGATCGACACAAAAAAACAAGGGGAAAAGGGGGGGGAAACTACTTTGATCCACCAAAAAGGAAAGCCCACTTCTCCTTCACGGAGGAAAACCCCAAAAGCAGCCTTGGCATCCGTGTGCGCCGTCCCACGCCGAGGGCAGGGGAGAGAGATGCGCCCCGCATCAGAGAGGGCACCGGGCAGAGGGCAGAGCTATCCGGATCCCCCGAACCAGTGACAGCGATCCCGGGGGGGGCGCTGGGGCTCAGTCCGGGCAGGGACGCATCTAGGTGCAGCGAGGACCGCACGGCCGGCTGGCAGGCTGCGCTCGTGGCGGTGCGGGGCGCATGTTTGCGGGAGGCTGTGCGTGCGCGAGCGAGAGCCGCGAGCTGAGCACCGAGCAGCGCGAGCCCCGGGCCGGCGGGGGGGTGCCAATCATCCCCGTGCGTGACCATATACGGTAAAGAGGGCTGATGATCTCACTGCTGGCCAATGGGGGCGGCGCGAATAGGATGCGGGGGCGGGGTCGGGGCCGGTCCCAGGCGTGCGATTGGCTGCGGGGACCTGTCAATCCAACCATACATGGCAGTGAAAGGGGAGCTATTTTTAGAGCGCTATATAACCGCTGAAGCGGCTTCCACACACACAGTGAGAGGAGAGAGAGAGAGAGAGAGAGAGAGAGAGAGAGGCGCAACAGTTCGTGGAAAAAGAAAAGAAAGTATAAAAAGGAACAGACGCTCGCTACTTTGTAACACATTTTCTGAAATGTCTTATTTTGTTCTGTGCTGTTGTCTCTGTTAGCGCAAAGGTGCTGCACACGGTTTGACACAATTTAACAAAATAAAAGACGCACACGAGCAATACGAGGTGACGTGACAGCCGTGCGTGTGAGGCGGTGCGCGCCGCTGATGGACCCCGGCCGGCCCGCCCCCCGCACCCCTGGGGAAGTGACAGCAGCGCCTGCGATAATGGCGTGCAAAACCAGAAACAGACACAGAGCCCTTTCCTTTAGAGAGATTGTATCGTATAGGCAGCCCAAATAAAACACCTTCTCGCCACAATTAGCAGCTGCAGTAACAGGAGTCATAATCGCAGTGATCTCAGTGTTTAAGATGCACTGGCCAGGCCTTGATTACTAATATTGATCTGGAGCTGAGGGGTGTTGGGTAGTGATTTTAAAGTGGGAGGGCGAGGAATGTAATTGCATCAGTATTTCACTGTGTGACAGAAGAGCGACCACCTTCTCCCCAGGGCACAGCTGACCCCGCGACCCCCCGCCCCTCCGCCACTCACACACACCTCCACGCCAGACCTCTGCACCAGGATCCACAGCACAGGAGCTCGGTGTTGATATGGCGTGTGAGTGTGAGTGGGTGAGATTGCGTGTGTCTCTGTGTGTGTGTGTGTGCATTCGCGTCAGTTACAAACAGACCACAGACACGGGCACCTGTCTCTCCACACGGCACGCGGCGTGAGAGACTCGTTAGTGTAGCAGCCGTGCCAAATATATGCTCCTAATGAGGGTTTTTTGTAACTATCTCAGTAAAACAGACCCTGGTCTCTCCTCCCTCTCTCCCTCTCTCTCTCTCTATTTTAGTATATCTGCATATTTACACATACACATATACAATAGATAAATGCGACACCCATACAAACAACCAAATCAAAAAATAAATAAGTGCATAATTATTGCACAAGCTTGTGAAAGTGGCAGCAAATAAGAATGTACCCTATACTCTGTGTATGCATGTCGTATATACCCTTTACTCTGTGTATAGATGGACCATATACCCTATACTCTGTGTAGAGATGCAGTGTATACCCTGTACTCTGTGCATGGATAACGAATGTCTCAGATGCTTCTCACAGGGGCCAGCAATGCACTCACTGCAGCTGGTCAAGCGAGGTTTTAGACCCCGGGCTGCGTCTGACTTCCTGTGAGGACACAGAGCAGGAGCAGCCCGTGGGAGGCCCGACGCAGGATTTCCACAGCAGATGGCGGGGAGATGGGCTGGCGGTTACAGGTGCTTCTCTATTGATTCCTATAGGTCTTTCTGCAAAGGAGAACAGGGCGTGGGTGACGGCGGGGGCTTCGGCCCCTTCAGTTCTCACGTGGCAGCGGGGCGGCATATGGTGGACGTCTGGCACCGGTGCAAACCTGCGCGGCAGCGCGGCAGTCATTAGGACACTCCGGGCTGCTTTTGTAGGATGAATAATGCTGTTTCTCCTGCTGCTGTTGCTCCTGCTGTGGTCGTTGTTATTGTCGTCTGTGTGTGTCTTTAGAAACAACACAAAATCAATTGTTCGTGAAAACAAAATAAAAGAGTGACAAGACATGCAGTCCCAACCCACGCTGTGCACAGACAGGGCTGCATCAGGGGGAAGCGCAGAGCCGGTGCAGGCAGAGGAGAATGAGCACCAGGCCCTGTTGCATTGATTGATTGATTGAGTGATTGGTTGATTTTGGGTGTGGGATTTGCATAACCTTTTATTCTATGTTGTCAGTTTAAACATGGATATTTACAGGTTAAATGTTTATAGATAGATAAATAGATAGACAGACACCAGGTGCAAACAGGGGGATGGGATTGGATCCTGACAGTCACACGGAGGCAGAAACAGCCGTCCATCTCGGGAGGGAATCGTCCCAGTTACAGCGGACTGGAGCGGCGCTGTGGAAGGAGGTGTCTGTGTCGATCAGTCAGGTCCTCATTGTCTCTCGATGCTCGTCCTGCTCCTCCTGACGCACTGTTGACCTAATGCAATGGGAGAAAAAACTGCGTCTGACTGTAGGATGTGGCAGTGACAGCAAGTGGCAGCTCAAATGCACAGGCAGTGGAGCAAAATTGTTCTGCTACAGATAGAAAAAGCATAGAACACTATTTGTTTTACATGATTATGATTATTATTGTATGTACATGTTCTGGAAAAAAGGCGGTATTTGTCTGTTTGGATCTTGTAATGGCTCTAATCATACAGCATTCACTGCAGAATGAAAAACATCTTTTTTTGCCAGGGAAGAGCATGGGTTTCAGGGGTTCAAGGTTATTAAAACAGAAAAGGAAAATCCCTGGGTGTGAAAGTCCACCGTATCCAGGGAGGTTGAGCGGTGATTTAATTCCCGTCCTGCTCCACTCAGTACAGTAAACAGCTCTACAGGATGAGCAGCGGGGGCAGGGACCCGATCAGCGCTGTAAGGCGGTTAGGATTCGATGTGTGTAATTCTGTCACCGAGCGCCGTCTCTAAGCCTCCCTTCAGCGCAGCTTCAGAGAGAGGTAATCTCGTTATAGCTCACTGTGCTGGGGCTGCCGGCTCAGACTCCACACACACACACACACACACACAAACACGTATATATATACACTCACCTAAAGGATTATTAGGAACACCATACTAATACTGTGTTTGACCCCCTTTCGCCTTCAGAACTGCCTTAATTCTACGTGGCATTGATTCAACAAGGTGCTGAAAGCATTCTTTAGAAATGTTGGCCCATATTGATAGGATAGCATCTTGCAGTTGGTGGAGATTTGTGGGATGCACATCCAGGGCACGAAGCTCCCGTTCCACCACATCCCAAAGATGCTCTATTGGGTTGAGATCTGGTGACTGTGGGGGCCAGTTTAGTACAGTGAACTCATTGTCATGTTCAAGAAACCAATTTGAAATGATTGGACCTTTGTGACATGGTGCATTATCCTGCTGGAAGTAGCCATCAGAGGATGGGTACATGGTGGTCATAAAGGGATGGACATGGTCAGAAACAATGCTCAGGTAGGCCGTGGCATTTAAACGATGCCCAATTGGCACTAAGGGGCCTAAAGTGTGCCAAGAAAACATCCCCCACACCATTACACCACCACCACCAGCCTGCACAGTGGTAACAAGGCATGATGGATCCATGTTCTCATTCTGTTTACGCCAAATTCTGACTCTACCATCTGAATGTCTCAACAGAAATCGAGACTCATCAGACCAGGCAACATTTTTCCAGTCTTCAACTGTCCAATTTTGGTGAGCTTGTGCAAATTGTAGCCTCTTTTTCCTATTTGTAGTGGAGATGAGTGGTACCCGGTGGGGTCTTCTGCTGTTGTAGCCCATCCGCCTCAAGGTTGTACGTGTTGTGGCTTCACAAATGCTTTGCTGCATACCTCGGTTGTAACGAGTGGTTATTTCAGTCAAAGTTGCTCTTCTATCAGCTTGAATCAGTCGGCCCATTCTCCTCTGACCTCTAGCATCAACAAGGCATTTTCGCCCACAGGACTGCCGCATACTGGATGTTTTTCCCTTTTCACACCATTCTTTGTAAACCCTAGAAATGGTTGTGCGTGAAAATCCCAGTAACTGAGCAGATTGTGAAATACTCAGACCGGCCCGTCTGGCACCAACAACCATGCCACGCTCAAAATTGCTTAAATCACCTTTCTTTCCCATTCAGACATTCAGTTTGGAGTTCAGGAGATTGTCTTGACCAGGACCACACCCCTAAATGCATTGAAGCAACTGCCATGTGATTGGTTGGTTAGATAATTGCATTAATGAGAAATTGAACAGGTGTTCCTAATAATCCTTTAGGTGAGTGTATATATATATATACACACACATACATACACACACACATAAATCATAAGAACAAGTGCAATCAAACACACACATATATACACTCATATACATACACAGTCATACACACACATATATATACACACACACATAGGTAAACACACACATGCAGACAGGAGAGAGAGAGAGAGAGAGAGAGTCTCGCTCAGGTGTGTGAGAGGGTCAAGGTACAGGCTGGACAGTTGCTCACAGAGGGACCAGACTGGACTCGGGCCCGTGTGTCACTCTGCCGGCAGTGCTCTGTGTTTGAACCCTGGCCAGCTCTGGGCCGGCGCTGGTGGACTGTCACTCCGGGTCACAGCACAGGAGCTGATCAAAGACTGGGTCGGGGGCCAGAGGAGCCGGGCTCTGAGCTACGGAGCCGCAGGTAGCGCACCCTACCGTGTGTGTGTGAGAGAGTGTGTGTGTATCTGTGCCTCTTCCCTCGACAGGCTGCGCTGTACATCTGTAACTCCGGCTCCTAATCCTCCCGCTCTGCTGTTCTAGGAGCGCAGATTATAAATATATGAATATCTAATTTTTGTGCTGCTCCACGACTTCCTGTATCAGCTTTTTTTCGCTGGGGCTGGATCTGTGGTGAGTGTGAATATTTAAATTGATTAATAAAGTTTATTTGAAAACCAAAGCCTGTTATTATTATCATCCTTTCTCAGCAGACTCTCTTTACTCACTTAGTTACAGTTGTTGCCGAAATGTGCCTTTCAACTAGAAACACAACATAATAAAGTACTACAAAGTTTAACATTGATTGCACTGGAGACATCACACACACACACAACCTCACACACACAGACACACACAGAATATTGTAATAGATCCGTTGTGCTTTTGGGACTCAGGTTATGCAGCAGTAAGCGCATATTACAGCTCTCACAGAGAGACTGGGGGGCGGCTGTCAGAAGGTGGGGGTAACTGACTGACAGCCCCCTACAAAGTTGGAGAGAAGCCCACCCTGGTGAGAGGGTCCCAGAGCGACGAGGGTGTGGAGAGACCGTCCTGGAGTGACTGGGGAGGGGAGGCAGGGCTGTCCCACAGTGGAGCGAGAGAGAGAGGAAGAAAAACAGACAGAGAGACAAAGACAGAAAAAGAAAGACAGAAAGAATGAAAGAAAGACAGACAGAAAGAAAGATAGAAAGAAAGACACACACTGTGCTCTCAGCTGGGGCCAAGGAATATTTAATGTTCTGTTAGAGTTTTCACCTTCCACAAAATCCAAAACAACTGCAACAAATAAATAGAAAACATATGACTATTACCAATACTACTGATAATGATATTCATGAATAAAATCATAAATGAAGCCGGTCTGCGTCTACTTTTCTGGTTATGGGAAATAAAAAAACTCAACTCCAGGTGTGTGTGGCCCGTCCCGGCCTGCGCGTCTCGGGGGTTAATGCCGTGTTAATGCAGCTGCTGTGGTGAGTCGCTGTTATCAGAGACGTTATTCTCACACACTGCTATCCCCGGCTCCTGCAGGCTTGTGAGATGAGCAGAGGGGGTCGTGCATTACGAAGCTGACGACAGACCCCCGTAGAGCGTGCATTTTAAATTCCCCCACCCCCACCGACATGCCATTCGACTGAGCGGCCCAAACACGGGGCAGAACCGGGTCTCACAACAGGGAGCGTTGAAGAACAGACGTGGTTTCTCTCCTCCACCGCGGACGCACGAGGGCTTTGAGAGTCCGGCACTGTGTCTTTTATATGCCGAATACTTACAGCGGAGCCGGGTGGGGGGGGTCAGGAGATGCTCCGAGCCACGGGTGGGAGGGGGGGACAGAGCTGCCATGTGGCCCCCGCTGCAACCCGTAGCAACAGCACACAGCATGACAGCTGTCCGGCATCGATCCGGATTCGAGCTGCAGCGCCTGCAGAGGAGGAGAGAGGATCCCCGCTCTGGCACGGAGAAGAAAGCTGGAAGGAGAACATTAAATGACATAAATATATATATGTGTGCATGCGTGTGTCACACACATAAGAACATAATCAATCGAGATGAGCCCATTCACCCCATGGTGCTCGTTTGGTGTCCATTAATAACTAAGTGATCAAGGATCCTATCCAGTCTGTTTTTGAATGTTCCCAAATTGTCTCTTCAGCCACATCGCTGGGGAGTTTGTTCAGATTGTGACGCCTCTCTGTGTGAAGAAGTGTCTCCTGTTTTCTGTCTTGAATGCCTTGAAGCCCAATTTCCATTTGTGTCCCGGGTGCGTGTGTCCCTGCTGATCTGGAAAAGCTCCTCTGGTTTGATGTGGTCGATGCCTTTCATGATTTTGAAGACTTGGATCAAGTCCCCACGTAGTCTCCTCTGTTCCAGGGTGAAAAGGTTTGCACAACCTGTACAGAAGCCTTAATGCCATATTACAATGTCGAGACACCTAACAGCTTTGACAGTACCAAACCCCAGTCCTGCCATGAACAGTGTGCAGCTGTGGCCCTGCAGGAGGTCATGGCCCCGACGCAGGTCCCTGCTGCAGACGTTTGTTTAGTAACAGAGTCCGCTGGCGATTCGCAGTGAGTCACAGCTGCTGTTCACCCCTGCGCAGCTACAGCCCTACAGCCCAGACGTCCACACCACCCTGCCATCGCAGGACACAGAAACCAAACAAACCTCCCGGCCGCGACCGCCTGCCTGTGTCGCCGGAGCAGCTGGGACGACACCGGAGACGCTCCTTCACCAGGGCCTGAGTGGCGCGGAGAGCTGAGAGATGCCTGCTGGGCAGAGCCTACCCAGCGCCTGATTTTAAATTAAGAGAAGCTTATTGTGGCTGAGGTAATGTGTGGTAATTAGACTCATTTGCAGGGGTTAATCAAGGCTGACACTCTGAGACTGGGAAAAAAGGAAAACACTGAATAAATCGGCGGGTGTGAGACGCAGCTGGCCACGCAGAGGGTTCCTGTGGCCCGGGGCACTGCAGAGCGGGATTAGATCTGAGCCATCGAGAGAAGTGTGGGGGGAGCAGCGGTGCTGGTGGGGTTGCAGTGGGTAAATGTGTGTGTGAGAGAGAGTGTGTGTCTGTGTGTGTGTGTGTGTTCATTACAGCACCCTATTGTGTGCCGCCGCTGCGCAGAGCGAAGCTAATGGGCTGTAGCCGGACACACAGAGCTAATGGGCTGTAGCCAGGCGCTGGACCGCTTGAGCAGAAGCTTGTGTGGCGCAGCTCAGTGCGCAGGGCAGCTGCAGGGTATGCGCAGGGGAAGAGATGCTCTCTCCTGACACTCTCCCGGCCTGGCTGCGCTCTCTCCGGTGATGGGGGTGTGTAGCTGATTGTTTTGTGGTATCTGTCTGTGGTCCTGGGCTGGGGCGAGTGTACGTGAGGAGTAGTTACACAGTGCGTGCTGATGTAGGTGGGGAGTGAGTGTGGGGAGAGGGCCGGCCTGGCGGAGCACGACAGACACGGCTCGGCGCTCCTGTGAGCGCTGTGGCGACACTAACATGGTTCAGCCACGCCAGGCAAGCACCACGAATCATCGGCACCTTTCGACCCCTCCAGGCTGCTTCTGTGCTCGTCTTCCGTGTTCAGCAGAGCGATCAGAGGTTCAGGGAGTGCCAGCCTCTCACTCTCCTCTCCCTCGTGTCCAGAGACGGAGCGATGCCTGGGTCTTGACTTGTGGACTTGAAGTCGGGCTTGCGTTGGCGCCGGTGAACAGGCCCGTGGTGCCGCCCCCTCACCGGCCTGCGTGCGCTCGCTCTAGTAACCTGTTTGACACGAGAGACTCAATCATCACCTCCATTAGCGACTCCCACACAGAGGGATTGCAACATAAACGCACTCAACGCTGAGGAAACAACAACACACGAATCAATACAATTTCCCACCACACTCAGGCCGGTACATGTGCCTCATCAGCAGCGCAAGTCAATATTTCCAAATCTGAAATATAAAGACACAAACAAACACACACACACATCCAGTGTCTCCGTTGTGAGAAGGGACCCAGCTGCGTGACTCCGAGGGTGTGTGGCTGATGGGTGAGTCAGCGTGTGTCGCAAGGTCCGATAGTGCACCAACACCCGAGGGACCACACCTGCCCACCGGCACCGTCACAATCACCAGCGCTCTGAACAGCTACAGCCATGGCACGGAGACTCTTTGTGCCCTAGAAGCTCAGGTCGTACACAAAAGCAGATGTGAAGTTCTGATCGAACACACGGGCGCTGAGACGCAGAGAACGAACCGCTGAGAGCCGTGTGCGGTGGGCTGAGTGGTAGGAGGCGGGGTCTGTAGGCGGGGTTTTGTGTGTAAATCATAGGAGACCACAATTGCACACTGATACCCCATCTGCATCGTCAGCATCGGCCTCTGATGGCCCCCCTCATTCTCCCAGCGGCCGCATTAATGGAGAGCAGCAAACAAGGCAATTAGAGGCGTCCGTAATGCTGCACTTAGCCAGGCAGTGTGGGTACAAGAGGCGGCGAGAGATGGGGGGGATTAACAGGCAGGTTTCAAAGGATTAGAGGGTCTGAGCGATGTCCCACTCAGAGTGAGCGCCACTCTGTCACACAGGGGCTGAAGGGATACAATACACAACTCATACACACACGCGCTCACACACTGGTGTTAAGATGCAGGGCTTTGCTTTGCACAAACATCCCATCCCCGGATATCTCTATAACTGTGGCCACCGAGTCTAACCCACAGTCTGTTTTCCGTTGGACATTACCCAGCGATCTGTGGGTGAGAAAGAAAATCAATGACATCAACTCCTCCTTCTCTGTTCTAGTTTGCAACAGTGCAATCCCTGAATACCTCATGTGTTGCCCTCAGTACAACTGGCACTCGAAAGGGCAAATGGCAAATTATCTAAATTGTGCAATTTCATTTCATAATGCGACTACAGATGTGTCTATTCTGCCTCCACAGAAGAGGAGTCACAGATAGCTGGGAGAAAATCTGCTCAACACCAGTACTTGGCTGAACCAAACTCATGGAGACCAGGCCGGAAGTTCACCTCGCTCGCCCCGAAACACATGGAAGACAAGGGCACACAAAACTGTGAACAAATATCCCCCGGAGACCCAAACGGACACGTTCAGTTAAATATTCCAGGTCTGTGTCCTGCTCCCAGGCCCTCCCCGTGAACTCGCTGTGGAACAACGCCGTCTGCAGGACTGCCACCCCGAATGGAAGAAAGCGCCGCTGTTTTTCACATCACACATCTGTAACCTCTTACCAACATACTTTCCAAATTGTTCCACAGACTTTTACAGCGGAAAGAAGAAAATCTAAACATATTTTCGTCTCGTGTCGCTGTTTTCTGAGCCTGTTGCTGCTGCCAACGACCCACTCTGGGAAGACGTCTCGTGCCTCGGTCGGGATACCCTCTCTCTGCCCTGACCCAGGATCACACACAGCCTGTGTCCTGCAGTGTTGTCTGTAAGCACTCTAGTCTGGAATTGCCGTGCTCCTGTCTGGAAACCCCGTCCCCGTGTGGACGGCCATCGATGAACTTGGACAGGTGACCGTGTACAACAGAGCCAGTAATATGTTGCAAATTGTATTATGATGATAAACATTTTCCCTGCAATTCTTATGCCATTAAGTCAGATTCAATCTGCTGCTGCGGGGGGAAACGGCAGACTCCCACCAGGCCGCGGTTTGTGCCGATGTGCCGCACACAGCTGTGTCCGGGAGACAAGATCTGCATCAGCTGCTGTGCCTTCCTTCATTGGACAGCGCTGTGAGGGGCTGTTTTCAGTAACTCTGGACTGACCGTGGTTTTTTAGGCCCTTCCGTTCGGCACGACCAGGCTGTTTAAACTGTACTTCAGTCCTGCGACATACAGGGACATGCCCGGTCCCTCACCACCTCCTGTGTCCAGCTGGTCCCTCTGTCCGGTTCGGTCTGGTCATTCAGTGGACCTGCCTGTAATGAACCTTCACTTTCTTTCTGGTGCTCATCCTCTGCCTCATCCTCACCCTGCCTTACTTTGTCAGAGGAGCGCGCACTGTGCTCTGATCTCGGACAGCAGGAATGCAGGCTGCGGTTCTGGGCTACGAGAGGAGTTGCACAGGCCGAGAATGGGCCCCTGACAGACAGGGTTGTGTTTTGTTCCTTTGCCTGCTCGGTGCACCTGTGTGTGCCAGGCCCTGTGAACACCTGGCAGATGAAATTCAATGTGGACGAGTGCAAGGTATTACATGCAGGTAACAGAAATGTCCACTATAATGACACTATGGGAGGAATAGAACTAGATGAAGTAACGCATGAGAAAGACCTAGGAGTCTACGGGGACTCCTCACTTTCTCCAGCCAAACAGTGTGGGGAAGCAATAAAAAAGACAAACACGATGCTAGGGTATATTGTCAAAAGTGTAGAGTTGAGATCAAGGGCAGTGATGTTCAGACTGTACAATGCACTAGTTAGAGCTCATCTGGATACTGTGGACAGTTCTGGGCTCCACACTTCAAGAAAGATATCGCTGCTCTAGAGGCAGTTCAGAGGAGAGCAACCAGACTTATTCCAGGTCTGAAGGGAAAGTCCTACTGAGAGACTGAGGAACTGAACCTTTTCACCCTGGAACAGAGGAGACTACGTGGGGACTTGATCCAAGTCTTCAAAATCATGAAAGGCATCGACCACATCAAACCAGAGGAGCTTTTCCAGATCAGCAGGGACACACGCACCCGGGACACAAATGGAAATTGGGCTTCAAGGCATTCAAGACAGAAAACAGGAGACACTTCTTCACACAGAGAGGCGTCACAATCTGAACAAACTCCCCAGCGATGTGGCTGAAGAGACAATTTGGGAACATTCAAAAACAGACTGGATAGGATCCTTGATCACTTAGATATTAATGAACACCAAACGAGCACCATGGACTGGACACTGTCTTATGTTCTTATGTTCTTAAGCCACAGCCACGACACCAGGCATGTGGACCCTGTATGTGTCGGCTGCACTTTGTGTCGGGTGCTTCATGCACCGGACATGATGGAGGCTGTGAGAGCTGGCCTCTGTTTTTAAGACCCAGTGTGTGCTGCTCAAACGTGTCCGTGTATAATCCTGACTGGGGTACCGGATACAGACTGTTCTTTAAGGTTTGTTTTAAACACCAAGAC
>NC_089865.1:1345027-1372527 GCF_036373705.1 Amia ocellicauda | reverse complement strand
AGCAGTGTTTCTCTCCCAGAGCTGCGCATTCGGCTGCTGAGCACATCAGCCCCGGCGCCCCAGAGAGAAGAGACGTCCCTTGAAGTCTGTCAGGGATTGGGTCTCACCTGCAAGAACAAAACACGTCTCCTGCATCTGCGCTCCAGCGATCCGAGCTTCTGACGGCCCTCCACGCATAGCGAACGCCGGATCAGAGCTCAGAGTCTGCCCGCCTGCAGCTACGGGTTCTGAAAGCGATCTGTCAAAGCGATGGATTTCAAGGTGCAAGACGCCGAACTGAGACACCAATGAGAGAGAGAGAGAGAGGGGAAAATGCATCCTCAAAAGCAGGGAGTCAGTGAGGATCCAATTAATCGTCTTCACTGCTTTACCCAGAGTGCAGTGGGAGCGTGATTTTGTGGTGCTAATGAGCCTCACTAGACTGAGTTGTTGCCATTGGCATGTCGGTGGGTCCTGACAGACTGTACGGCCCTGTGAAACGTTACCAAGTTGGCATCAGGTGTCATAACGTTTTGCCGAATGTTCCTACTGGGACCCCGAATGCTCTGGATGCGTTGGGGGTCTTGCAGGCACCCCTCATGTCAACACACTTCCCTGCCGTCGCTGTGTCCCCGTCTGCCTTCTGCCCTGCGTGTGATGGTTGCGTGTTTCTGCACAGTCAGTCACACAGACCACTGTCACTGCATGAGCGGAGGACCCCCAAGATCCATCCCACACAGTACGGCACACAGTTCGGGGGAGACACCCTCCACAACGCACAACAGCTGCACAGAAAACACACAAGCGAAGACACAAAAGAGAACACACGCTGTCCTGAGAAGGTATGAAAGTGTGAAAGGTGTAGCTGATGGATGGGAGTGGCAAAGCTCCCTGCCCCCCCTTCACAATCCCTGCCACACCCACACACACACACTCAGGCCGGAGGTTGGCAGTGGGCGAGCATCGGCGAGGCACTGGGGGAGGAAGGGAGCGCGGACAGGCCGAGCCACACGCCACTCCGCATCACATTACAGCCCTGGACGTCCTCCTTCCACTCCATTAGGGCAGCTTTGAGCAGGTCAGAGGCCGTCGAGTGTTTCCACAAGAGCTGAGGAGCAGCGCAATCCCGGATAATGAAATCTTGGGAGAGCGCGGGGCCGGGATCGCACTTTACTGCTAATCCCTGGGGCGGAGGTCAGAGGCTATCAGGCTGCTGTCGCTGCCGTCAGAGCGCCTATAGGCTGAGCGCCGCTGTAGCACTCAAGCTAAATAAATACATCTGTAATAAATCTGTAACGATCTCTCGGATTCTTTAATGGCTTTTTAATGGGTGGCACAAAGGGCAGTGTCCTCGGCACAGGGAGCCGGAAAGGGGGGCTGTTTCTGTCGATGGCCGGCTAAGAGGGGCTGTCAGAGGGGCTGCCTCGCAGGTGGGGGGGCGACAGGGACGGGACTCGCAGGACGGAGGGGTGAGCTGGGTGACAGGAAATGGTAAGAAACCAAACACAAGCGGAAAAAAACCTTTTCCTGCCTGGCTTCCCACTCACTCGGCGGGGAGGCTGTGTCTTATTTCCAGCTCCCTTTGCTCTCGGGGGGGGGTGTGCGTGCGTGCGTGTGTGTGTGTGTGCGTGTGTGTGTGCGTGTGTGTGTGCGTGCGTGTGTGCGTATGTGTGTGTGCGTGCGTGTGTGTGTGCGTATGTGTGTGTGCGTATGTGCGTGTGTGTGCGTGTGTGTGTGTGCGTATGTGTGTGCGTGTGTGTGTGTGCGTGTGTGTGTGTGCGTATGTGCGTGTGTGTGCGTGTGTGTGTGTGCATATGTGTGCGTATGTGTGTGCGTGTGTGTGCCGCAGGAGCGGGGGGCCGTGTGTGTATCACAGCTCTGCTCGGTTATCTTCTGGTGTCCGCGTTGGCGAGGGGTTTCTATTTCTCCTTGGCACCACCTTGCTAAGGGGAGAGAGCCGCGGTGAGGTGGGGTGGGGGGAAGTGTGTGGAGACGGGGGTGGGATGTTTGTGTGTGTGCGCGTGTGCGCGTGTGTGCGTGTGTGCGTGTGTGCGTGTGTGTGCAGGGGGCTGTGGAGTGACAGGTCTCTGTGGCCGAGCGCGGCTGCCTTCCCTGCAGCTCTAATGGAATCCGAGGTGACAAGTTCACGTTGCGTTCTGGGAAGCCCACCGTCCTGACCTACTTTCTCAGCCACGCAGCGGGGACAAGAGAGAGAGAGGGAAAAAAAACTAAAGCAAACGAACAGCACCAGCCATCTCTCACAGACGTTAACTCCACTTTGCCAAGTGAAGGAGAAAATCTGCACCCCCCTCCCCTTCCCCTCCCCCATCCCAGTGCCATTAAGGAGAAAACATCATCGCCGGGCACTGTGCCAGCATGGGTGAGCAGCAGAAGTCAACGCTACCCAGTTGGCACCTGAATCACTCAGAAACCTCAAGGGCCCACAGTCTGAAAAAACGAAGTGAATGAGTCTCTATTGCTCTGGGTGTGTTGAGTGGTTGGCCGGTGGCGTTAGCGCCAGAGTCTGTGCCCGTGTCAGTGCACCACCCTGGCACCGTTTCCCCCTTGATTTTCAGGCACAGGAAACTCAAAGGGTGCAGACTGAGCCCTGGAGGGGGCGGGTGCCAGGGCTTCAGATGTCCAAATCAGGGCTCGGGGGAGAGAGTCGGACCAGCTGGTGAGAAGTGTGGGAATGTGCCGAGGAGCGAGATGTGGGAAGGGCGGAAATCCGTGGCGATCGGCCTGTGAGAGGGATCAGGGAAAACACCGCGGAGGATTGATACGTCCCGCTCCCAGCGGCTGGGAGAATTCCTCAGCTGCACTGTGTGTGACATAACAGAAAAAGAAAAACACAAAACCTCACGCTTACATTTAGAGTCTGTCTTTTTTCTCTAGTCCCTGTATGTTCAGCGGGCAGATGTACGCAAGAGTTACACCACACTGGGGCTTTGCTGAACAGGGAAAAGGCTTTACACCGCCTCCTGAAGCCGCCCCTCTCCAAGACGACAGACACACAACACCAGATCAGAGGCGGCTCTGAGACTTTAATTCCCAAGGTGCCGCGAGTCGAGCATGCTTGTGCACGGCTGCGATCACACGGAGAGCCGCACAGGTGTAATTCCAGTTTATCCTCCCCTGTGCCAGCTGGCCGGGCTCCAGCTTCTCTCAGGGAGGCTCGGTGGGAACGCGTGCATCTCTCAGTCTGAGACGGCAGATGAACACGCCGAACTACAGGGCACAGTGGACCTCTCAGGGGGGGCTCCAGGGCTCTGGCTCCCTCTCTGGACAAAGCGCAGGAGAATGGAGCAAGAGCTGGATGCAGGAGAAGCCATGACACCCACCCTGACTGAACTTCACGCAGAAGATCAGCCAGGCAGTTTGTGCCGAGTCTTTCTGACAGGCAGCGTCTCAGTCATTAGCTCAGTCTGTCATGGAGATATGAGAACAACTTGCACACTGAGAGACACTGAGAGGTTTAGCATGTGCAGCCTTAGTGAATCTCAATGAATTATACATCACATATAATATATAAGAACATAAGAACAAAAGAAAGTTTACAATTCGCCCCATCGTGCTCGTTTGGTGTCCATTAATAACTAAGTGATCAAGGATCCTATCCAGTCTGTTTTTGAATGTTCCCACATTGCCTCTTCAGCCACATCGCTGGGGAGTTTGTTCAGATTGTGACGCCTCTCTGTGTGAAGAAGTGTCTCCTGTTTTCTGTCTTGAATGCCTTGAAGCCCAATTTCCATTTGTGTCCCCGGGTGCGTGTGTCCCTGCTGATCTGGAAAAGCTCCTCTGGTTTGATGTGGTCGATGCCTTTCATGATTTTGAAGACTTGGATCAAGTCCCCACGTAGTCTCCTCTGTTCCAGGGTGAAAAGGTTCAGGTCCTCAGTCTCTCAGTAGGACATTCCCTTCAGACCTGGAATAAGTCTGGTTGCTCTCCTCTGAACTGCCTCTAGAGCAGCGATATCTTTCTTGAAGTGTGGAGCCCAGAACTGCACACAGTATCCAGATGAGCTCTAACTAGTGCATTGTACAGTCTGAACATTACTGCCCTTGTTCTCAATTCTACACTTTTGACAATATATCCTAACATTCTGTTTGCCTTTTTTATTGCTTCCCCACACTGTTTGGCTGGAGAAAGTGAGGAGTCCATGTAGACTCCTATGTCTTTCTCATGTAAATACATTTCTCAATAAATACATAATTTATTATGCAGTATAATGTACAACTTTGATGTATGGGATGCAATATACAGTCAGGTCCATAAATATTTGGACAGAGACACAATTGTCATCATTTTGGCTCTGTACGCCACCACAATGGATTTGAAAGGAATCTCCAGTCTCTCTGTCCAGGTTCTGCAGCTATCTGATACAATTGGCAAGCGCATCCATTTTAATGTGGATTCTATACACATATACAGTTAGGTCCATAAATATTTGGACAGTGATGCAATTGTCATCATTGGAAGGGAACAATCAAGATGTGCTTTAAGTGTAGACTTTCATCTTTAATTTGAGGGAAGTTACATCCAAATGGGGTGAATGGTGTAGGAATTACACCCATTTTTATATGTGGTCTGCCAATTTTAGGAGCTCAAAAGTATTTGGACAAACTAACATAATCATGAATTAAACTGTGAGTTTCAAATCCTTTGCAGTCAATGACTGCCTGAAGTCTGACCCCATAGACATCAGCAGATGCTGGGTTTCTTCCCTGGTGATGCTCTGCCAGGCCTGCACTGCAGTGTCTTTAGTTCCTGCTTGTTCTTGGGGCGTCTTGCCTTCAGTTTTGCCTAAGCAATCAAAACAAACTAATCAGAGAGAGAGCAAAAACATTAGGTGTGGCCAAATCAACTATCTGGTACATTCTTAAAAAGAAAGAACGCACTGGTGAGCTCAGGAACACCAAAGCCCCGGGAGACCACGGACAACAACTGTGGTGGATGACAGAAGAATTCTTTCCCTGGTGAAGAAAAACCCCTTCACAACAGTTGGCCAGATCAAGAACACCCCTCCAGGAGGTAGACGTGTCAAAGTCAACAATCAAGAGAAGACTTCACCAGAGTAAATACAGAGGCTTTACCACAACAGGAAACAGGAAACAGGAAGACCAGATTAGAGATTGACAAAAACATCTAAAGACCCCTATACAGTTCTGGAACAACATCCTATGGACAGATGAGACAAATATCAACTTGTACCAGAATGATGGGAAGAGAAGAGTATGGAGAAGGAAGGAACTGCTCATGATCTGAAGCAGACCAGCTCATCTGTGGAGCATGTTATGGCATGGGCATGTATGGCTGCCCAGTGAACTGGTTCCCTTGTATTCACTGATGATGTGACTGCTGACAAAAGCAGCAGGATGAATTCTGAAGTGTTCAGGGCTATATCATCTGCTCAGATTCAGCCAAATGCTTCAAAACTCACTGGACAGCGCTTCACAGTGCAGATGGACAATGACCCGAAGCACACTGCGAAATACTTTTTTAAGGTGAAGAAGTGCAATGTTCTGCAATGGCCAAGTCAACCACCTGACCTGAATCCAATTGAGCAGCATTTCACTTGGTGAAGACAAAACTGAAGGCAAAACACCCAAGAACAAGCAGGAACTAAAGACACTGCAGTGCAGGCCTGGCAGAGCAGCACCAGGGAAGAAACCCAACATCTGCTGATGTCTATGCATTCAGACTTCAGGCAGTCATTGACTGCAAGGATTTGCCACCAAGTATTGAAATTCAAAATTTAATTTAATTATGTTAGTTTGTCCAAATATTTTTGAGCCCCTAAAACTGGGGGACCACATATAAAAATGGGTGTAATTCCTACACCGGTCACCCAATTTGGATGTTACTACCCTGAAATTAAAGATGAAAGTCTACACTTAAAGCACATCTTGATTGTTTCCTTTCAATGATGACAACTGCATCACTGTCCAAATATTTATGGACCTAACTGTATATGTGTATAGACTCCACATTAAAATGGATGCGCTTGCCAATTGTATCAGATAGCTGCGGGATCTGGACAGAGAGACTGGAGAATCCACTCCATAGCACCATTATAGGATGGAAATAAAAGTAAACAATAAGGACGTTAATTAATTAACTGATAACGAGGGCAGAATGGATGCAAATGTCATTAAGGCCAGCCACCCGTGTGGATAACCATTGGGTGGGCTGCTGTCTTCAGAGGGCGACAGACACACACTCGGCAAACAACCGATACGCCGCTGTTGTGCGAGGGCTGTGTGTTGGCACAGCGGCTCAATGGCAGGCGGAGTCACCACCCCGGCCCCGCCCCGCTGACTCACACGGCAACGTCTGGATCCGAGTAGAATATCCAGATACGACCCCAGAACAAGACATGCACTCTGTCATATCTCTGTCTGAACACAATAATAAGGATTGTTTTACCGCAAGGACCCCTTTACCTGCCAGCAGCTGCTTAGTCTGCTCGATCAGAAGGGTGCGATTGGGCCCCCGAGGCTCGGCACCGCAGGAACCGACGCTGCGGTGCTGGCTGTGGCCTGTGAGCCGGGATACTGCGCTCCAGCTGGGGGGAGGGTTGTTACAGCATGTTTACAAGCGCTGTTTTGAAAAAATTAGGAAATGTCCTGGTCAGACACGGACCAGCATGGGCTGCACAGTGCGGCAATGAATTGGACACGAAGTCCTGCAGGCATCTGAAAGGTATATAGATGCACAGAGTGTGTAAGAGCTCAGGACAGTAGCTGCTCGGCCCCCGTGTGGCTCCCGTCCTTGGCGCTCGGTTTAGACAGGGGTTGTTTTGTGCCAGACGGTTTTGTCTTCGGGGGCGGTGTGACAGACACCCTGTGGAATGTCTGGTCCCTGGCAGGGTCTGGGCCTGCACCAGTCTGCCTGAGTCTGCGATTGTCTGCACTGGTCTGCGAGAGCCTGCGTGAGTCTGCACAGCCTCGGCCTCCTGGCACACAGCGCAGGGATGGGTGGGAAAGAGGCGGCTCCAGTCTCAGGGCTGGATTAGTGAGATTACAGGCCTCTCACTTGTCACTCCCCAGTTATTGTTTGCAGCTGGTTTCTTGGTTTGTTTTTGCTTCTGCCGTTGTCTTAAACACGCCGGGCAGCTGAGTCACCCACGGTGCGGCACCCGCTTCCTCCACAACACAGAGGACAACACGATGGAAAGCACAACTCTACTCCGCAGTGATGCCACATAAACCCGAGAACATGAGCCGGCTCTCAAACCCGCAGTGAGAGAGAGGTCTAGTGAGGCCGGCGCTGCTTTGAGTTGTGAGAGCAGGACCGGGCCGAAATTCACACAGAACCCCCCCACGCAGCGATTAAACCACCGGACCCCCAATACTTTCTTTCTCTCCGGTTCTCCCCCTCTTTCTTCCCCCCCTCTCCTTCTCTCTCTCTTTCTATTCCCCTCTTTGTCTTTCTCTCTCTCTCCCTCTCCCCATCTTCTCTCTCTGTCTTTCTCTCTCTCTTTTTCTCTGGAAGACTCCATCGGTCTGCCCCATCCAGGTCCGTGTGAGAGAGAGTTACAGAACTGGAGCAGGGCTGGGAGAAGCTGGCAGAGTGCGGGGAAGGCTGGGAGGGTCCTGTGGAGGGGGAACGGGGGGCGCTCTAAAGAGTCACGCAACCCACCGCCGGCTCATGGCCCTAATGAACGCAATCAATGCCGTTTCCAGGAGAAGACTGTGCTGAGACCGCTAAGATAACAGCCTGATTATGCGAGGATGCCTGCTGGCCTTGAAACAAATTCCTCACTTTAAGCCCCTTAATTAAATGTAATTAACCCGCCTGTTGATACGTTCAGATGTTGCTAATGAGGAAATTGTGAAAGGCATTGTGAATGTTCTTTGTTTTTGTTTTTGTTTGGGGGAAAATTAGATACTTCCTCCTCCTCCTCTTTTAAAAGCAGCTGCTTGTGAAATCCTGCTGCAGATTTGTGCGGTGTCAGGTTTGTGTGGTGTGGTACTCCTGGATCCGACCCCTCCCCCATTGGTCCAGGAGTGGGGGGCGTGTGAGGACCCGATCCAAGACCCCCTGCTCCCCTCTCCAGTCACACCGACGCCTCCTCCGGCGGAGCGCCTGTCAGCCTGGCAGTCACACAGCGCCCGTCTCCTCACTGGCTCTCCAATCTCGGCGTGCCTTTAATTTATTTGTTATCTCTCTGACACCCCAGCCCCCTCCACCATCCCTCTCAAAGACAATAAAACCCATCCCTTGTGAATAAATAACCGGCTATTCATCTCTCCCCAATGAAAGGGTGTCTGTTGACTGTGTCGAAAACGCCGGGCCGATGAATCGCGCGGCCGGGGAGACAGATTGCGAGAGCGCTCCTGGTTCTTTTCATTATGGAGACTCACATACAACCTCTGGAAAGATACACTAATACATCACATCTACAAATCTCAGAGATCTCTCTCTTCCTCTCCGTCTCTCCTCTGGATTTTATTCCTCTCCCCCACCTCCTGTTTCTGCTGGCGATTGATCGCTGCTGTGCAGACTCTGACTGGCGCTGCCTCGTCCTGTGAAGCCCTGTTAATTACTGAACGTCAATTATCTCATACTCCGATCACGGTGCCTTCAGCAGCTCCCACTATGCGGTGCTGGGGCTTCCCCTCGCACGCGGCTAGAGGCCTGTCAGAGTTGGGCTGGTTTTGCAATTGTATCGTACACTATTTTTGTTTTGTTTTGTTTTGTTTCTTCAAAGCCCACTTCCTGTTTTGCTTTGGACAGACAGAGACTACCATGGAGACTGTAGACACACACATATGAAAACAGAATCGGAAAAAAAACCACCAGGCACTCGCAACAATTTGCTTACAAAACACGAGCCTCACAGAGATCACAGCCGTCTTGCTGCCCTTGTAAAAGGTGCGGGCCCTCCTCCGGCCTCACCGAGGGCCACAGTCCGTTTTGGTAGATGTCCGGAGGGACCGTGTCCAGCACAGCGAGAAAATTCACCGCTCCAGTTTCTCCCAGACGCGGTCTAGTGTTCAATATTGAGGTCAGGATGCTGAGCACGGCTAGGGAATGTCATCAGCTCGGTTCAGGCAGTCAGTTCTGATTCCCATGAGCCGTGCTGTGTTACATGCCCTGTTTTGTGAGATGTTTGTGTGTGTTGCCATGTTGGCAGTCCATACAGGACCCTCCTTCAGAAATCCCTGCGCTAAACAACACACACAGCCACAGGCAAAGAGACACACAGACACACATCCTGCCCTCGCTCTCGTGTACATGGGATAAATATATTTGCAAGATGCAGAAATACCAATGAAAATATATTGAAATGTACACCGATCAGCCATAACATTATGAGCACTGACAGGTGAAGTGAATGACACTGATAATCTCGTTATCATGGCACCTGTCAGTGGGAGGGATATATTAGGCAGCAAGTGAACATTTTGTCCTCAAAGTTGATGTGTTAGAAGCAGGAAAAATGGGCAGCGTAAGGATCTGAGCGACTTTGACAAGGACCAGATTGTGATACTAGACGACGGGGTCAGAGCATCTCCAAAACTTCAGCTCTTGTGGGGTGTTCCCGGTCTGCAGTGGTCAGTACCTATCAAAAGTGTCCAAGGAAGGAAAAGCGGTGAACCGGCGACAGGGTCATGGGCGGCCAAGGCTCACTGATGCATGTGGGGAGCGAAGGCTGGCCCGTGTGGTCTGATCCAATAGACGAGCTACTGTAGCTCAAATTGCTGAAAAAGTGAATGCTGGTTCTGATAGAAAGGTGTCAGAACACAGTGCATCACAGTTTGTTGCGTATGGGGCTGCGTAGCCGCAGACCATTCAGGGTGCCCATGCTGACCCCTGTCCACTGCCGAAAGCGCCTACAATGGGCACGTGAGCATCAGAACTGGACCACGGAGCAATGGAAGAAGGTGGCCTGGTCTGATGAATCACGAGTTCAAGGTGTTGACTTGGCCTCCAAATTCCCCAGATCTCAATCCAATCGAGCATCTGTGGGATGTGCTGGACAAACAAGTCCGATCCATGGAGGCCCCACCTCGCAACTTACAGGACTTAAAGGATCTGCTGCTGACGTCTTGGTGCCAGATACCACAGCACACCTTCAGAGCTCTAGTGGAGTCCATGCCTCGACGGGTCAGGGCTGTTTTGGGACCTGCACAATATTAGGCAGGTGGTCATAATGTTATGGCTGATCGGTGTATATACACATATACACTCACCTAAAGGATTATTAGGAACACCTGTTCAATTTCTCATTAATGCAATTATCTAACCAACCAATCACATGGCAGTTGCTTCAATGCATTTAGGGGTGTGGTCCTGGTCAAGACAATCTCCTGAACTCCAAACTGAATGTCTGAATGGGAAAGAAAGGTGATTTAAGCCATTTTGAGCGTGGCATGGTTGTTGGTGCCAGACGGGCCGGTCTGAGTATTTCACAATCTGCTCAGTTACTGGGATTTTCACGCACAACTATTTCTAGGGTTTACAAAGAATGGTGTGAAAAGGGAAAAACATCCAGTATGCGGCAGTCCTGTGGGCGAAAATGCCTTGTTGATGCTAGAGGTCAGAGGAGAATGTGCCGACTGATTCAAGCTGATAGAAGAGCAACTTTGACTGAAATAAGCACTCGTTACAACCGAGGTATGCAGCAAAGCATTTGTGAAGCCACAACACGTACAACCTTGAGGCGGATGGGCTACAACAGCAGAAGACCCCACCGGGTACCATTCATCTCCACTACAAATAGGAAAAAGAGGCTACAATTTGCACAAGCTCACCAAAATTGGACAGTTGAAGACTGGAAAAATGTTGCCTGGTCTGATGAGTCTCGATTTCTGTTGAGACATTCAGATGGTAGAGTCAGAATGAGAACATGGATCCATCATGCCTTGTTACCACTGTGCAGGCTGGTGGTGGTGGTGTAATGGTGTGGGGGATGTTTTCTTGGCACACTTTAGGCCCCTTAGTGCCAATTGGGCATCGTTTAAATGCCACGGCCTACCTGAGCATTTTTTCTGACCATGTCCATCCCTTTATGACCACCATGTACCCATCCTCTGATGGCTACTTCCAGCAGGATAATGCACCATGTCACAAAGGTCGAATCATTTCAAATTGGTTTCTTGAACATGACAATGAGTTCACTGTACTAAACTGGCCCCCACAGTCACCAGATCTCAACCCAATAGAGCATCTTTGGGATGTGGTGGAACGGGAGCTTCGTGCCCTGGATGTGCATCCCACAAATCTCCACCAACTGCAAGATGCTATCCTATCAATATGGGCCAACATTTCTAAAGAATGCTTTCAGCACCTTGTTGAATCAATGCCACGTAGAATTAAGGCAGTTCTGAAGGCGAAAGGGGGTCAAACACAGTATTAGTATGGTGTTCCTAATAATCCTTTAGGTGAGTGTATATATATATATATATATATATATATATATATATATAAAACACGTTTTCATTGTGCTGTGTGCAGCTAAACTCACATCAGACACATTCCCAGAACTCAGATCGCAAGGTAATCAATCAAAATGCTATCTGTTTCCCCCTAATTAGCATTATTTTGATTCATAAACAGACACATAATTATAGTTAATTGGGGCTTAAATGGATTTAAATGGATTTGATTGATTGAAACAGTGCAAACATACACAAACAATGCAAATGAGATATTTACATTTAACTAATTAGTCGTGCATAGATAGCGGATAATTAAATAATCCTATACAGATACATCCGGAGAACCTGTCAGCCCTCTGGCACAGTAGTTACATTGTAACAACACTGTAACAGAAGAGAGCACAGAGACTTTATTACTGTATCTGGCTGATATATAAGAGCATGAGAAAGTGTCCAGAGGAGGCCATTCGCCCCATGGTGCTCGTTTGGTGTCCATTAATAACTAAGTGATCAAGGATCCTATCCAGTCTGTTTCTGAATGATCCCAAATTGTCTCTTCAGCCACATCGCTGGGGAGTTTGTTCAGATTGTGACGCCTCTCTGTGTGAAGAAGTGTCTCCTGTTTTCTGTCTTGAATGCCTTGAAGCCCAATTTCCATTTGTGTCCCGGGTGCGTGTGTCCCTGCTGATCTGGAAAAGCTCCTCTGGTTTGATGTGGTCGATGCCTTTCATGATTTTGAAGACTTGGATCAAGTCCCCACGTAGTCTCCTCTGTTCCAGGGTGAAAAGGTTCAGTTCCTCAGTCTCTCAGTAGGACTTTTCCTTCAGACCTGGAATAACCTGACACTCACCTGTATAATGACTGGTTTATTACAGTTTACCAGTTTGAGCAAAGAGCAGACAAGACCACCACTAATAAGATTTTGCAGTGGAGTTATAAAACAGGGCTATTTTATTCTATATTTATGTATTTCAGCTCGCCTGGACATCGTCAGACAATCATTCGCTGGGTTCTTAAAAGGACTGTCCGTTGCTCAATCAGTGGGCAGTAAAAATGTCAGACAAGGGCTCAGCTCTCGGTTCCCGAATCTGTCCGTCTCACCTGAACTCTCATCAGACCCCAGGAACCCCCGCTCTCGTTGAGGGTTCAGTTACGAACTGCACACTGTCTGCAGGGCATGGAAACAAATCAACCGCCAGAAGCGCGCGATAAATCACTCACAGTGTCGAAATAATTTGTTCCCGGACTCCCCTCTATATTTCTTTCGCTCTCTTTCCACCTATCTTCCTCTCGTCGAGCCGGCCAGGTGAGTTACTGTCCAAGGCCGCGTTACTGCCCCTCTGACAGCCCGCGAAAATGAGAGAGCGGCCATTACCCGTAGTCAGAGGAGATGGGACAGCCCGGCGCGGGGCCAGACATGCAATAAACGCACTTTATCGCCCTGGCTTTGATGAAAACGCTTTCCGCTCCGTCTTTTTTATTCGCTCTCGGTTTCCTTTTTTGTTTTACAACGTAATCACACGGAAGAGCAATTTTATTTTCAATTTAATCTCTATTTTCTTATCTAATTGAGCTGGCCCACGGCGGCCGCTCCCTGCACTGTCCGGCAGCTGCCCCGGCCTCTCCTCCTCCCGACCTCGTCAGCGGCTCATTTTCATATTCATTGATTGCGGATTTGCTTTAATTCACCGCTCAGGAGTCGCCAGGGGTTTCGAGAGCCGGGTTCTTTAAGCCCGAGCTCTGGGCCCCGGAGAGACAGCTTAGCTGAGTTTCCCATCGCTCTCTCTTTATCAGTGGCAGCTCAGCCTGCCTGGTGGGAAACGGGAGAGAGAGAGAGAGGGAGAGGGAGAGGGAGAAATCTGAATTTGCTGGAAGTGGTTTCTGACATTTACCCAGGGGTTTCAAATAATGGTGTGTTCTGCTTGCCTTGTTTCCACTCAAAGGGTTTTCTCTTCTAATCCACGGCTGATACTTGGCTGCAGGGTGGAGAACAAAGACCTTTTATTTTTCCGTGCCTTACATTGATTATAACCCTGTTCTCCCCCTCTCTCTCCTGCTCTTCCTCTCTCTCCCTCTCTCCCAATCTCTTCCCGAGCTGACGGCTCACTGGACCGTCTCCGGGCCGGGCTCCCCGCTCCTCCTCTCCTCTCTCGTGAGCCCGACGCCCGTCCAGCCAGCCAAGCATGTGACACCCAGCCCTGCACTGCCTGCGTCTGACACTGATTTGCTTCTTGTTTACGGCAAATGTCAAGCGTCACGTCAGGCTTTGCTGGAGAGAGGACTGCGCTGGAATGGAAATAGGAAGCAAACGAGTCCCCTGATTAGCTGGGTGTCGTTCATCTTTTACCCTCCAGTGTCTGGCTTATCAACCCAGAATAATCAGCGGATATGAAGACACATCATTGAGTTCCTCCTCTTCTTCTACGCCTGAATCCTGGAGTTACAGAGCTGCTGAACTTTGAAGCTGCGTTTGGAATCAGACCCACTTTTATAATTAGGAGTATAAAACAATAAAACAAAATGACATCATTACACAAACTTAAAAAAACAAATTCATAAACCTATGAAACAGCTGCAGTGCCTGTGGTGTCCCCTCTCAGTGCAGGGGACACTCCGATGTGTCGTGTGTCTCCTCACTTCTCACCCCGTACACAAACATCTATGACCTCTCCGTCCACACAGCGTCCCTCACGGCACTCAGCCCTTGCTCTGAGAACAGAATTGTGGGTCAGCGTGACTGAACACCGCGGAGGGTCATGTGAAAATCGCGAGGCCGGGAGACAGAGCACGTCCGCAGGTCTGCCGCACCGCTGGGAGAGACTCCTGAGAAGTGTGCAGTTTGTTTGTTTGTTTGTTGTTGTTGCTTTGTGTAGCTGTTCTGCGGGGCTGGCTATCCGTCTTTGATGGGATTCGCAGCATAACGGTGTGCGGGGGTGTCGGGAGCTCAAAGAGAGGGGCCACTGCCTTCACATCCACACTAAGCTGCTGTTTCACTGCCGGCACTATTTCCTGGGGCTCAGAGGACAGAGTTGAGAGACGCTGTTCATGAGACGCTCTACACTACAGGTACGGAGCCACCTGACCCTGTGGTCTTGGCGTCCTCAGAGACTGTCTCAGGCTCTTAAGCTCACTAAATAACCACTTGTTAATTGATTGCAGCTGCATCCCTCTGTAATTGGGTGTTAATTGCTTACACAGCCTCCTTTGTGATTCCTGATTCAGACGATCTGAGACGTTGCCTCTCCCACCCTGTCCCGGCTGAGAGGGGCTAACGGGAGACACGGTGGTGTTGACGAACTGCTTTTCCTGTTCAAACTGACTCCAGGCTGCTGTGTTGTGCTATTTCTCCCAGTCCCCCCATCCCCTGCTGGGGTCCCCTCTCCCCTGTCCTCTGTCCCCTGACCGCTGTGCCCTGTTCCATCTCCTGTCCCCGGTCCCCTTTCACATGGGGGAGCTGAGTGGTGAAGGCCCGGGCGGCAGTGTGCGGCATTATAAAGACATTGCCCCAGGTGGCGAGAGCAAAACCACTTTGCAGTGAAGGACAGGGCGCAGTGATAGGGGCCAGAGGAGCCTGCAGGAGGGTTTATGATCCGCAGTCAGTGCTGGTCTCCTGACCTCTTAAACGGCCGTCCAATTGGGTCTTTCAGAGTCATCACTCACACTGGCAGACCGATCAATCCTCACAGAGACCCAGGGCTGACAGGAACACACACAACAACCCAACAGTCCCGGCACACTGAGAGAGGAACGCTCTGCCCGTGTCCATCCCTCTGTCTTACCGGCTGATGAAAACCTGCTGCTGTCCGCCTGTCCGTCCACCTGTGACCTGAGACTGAGGGACACTGCTGTGTGTGTTACATGCCTTGATATCGAAACAAATGGGCAAACCTATATTTCACACACAGACACCTGCGCGGCACAAGACAGCGCCGTACGAGTGATTTAAGAAGAACATAAGATCATAAGAGAGTGTCCAGTGGAGAGGAGGCCATTCGCCCCATCGTGCTCGTTTGGTGTCCATTAATAACTGAGTGATCAAGGATCCTATCCAGTCTGTTTTTGAATGTTCCCACATTGTCTCTTCAGCCACATCGCTGGGGAGTTTGTTCAGATTGTGACGCCTCTCTGTGTGAAGAAGTGTCTCCTGATTGGGGCAGCCGCTCTGAGACTTCACTCGTCTCACATTCAGAGATGCTCTTGTTTAAGTCCCTGGTCTTGGCAGCCAGGAGGGCAGTATCTTCAGCAGCGCTTCCAATCCCTCCGAGCAGAAATCTCCGCGGCTCTCGACTGAGCGCCCATTCCTCACCACTATCTCGTCTCCTCATCTCCTACTCACCTCGTCCCGCGCTGCCAGAATGAACAGCCTAATCCTGGGGTCAACTTGAGTAAACTCAGCAGGGCGGGTGAATTATGACATGCCACCGAGTTTATGCACATTGCACTTTCTTTCTCTCTCCCTGTTTCTTCATTTCCAGCTCCAGTGTTGCTTCCCTTGTGTCTCCTGTGAACAAGGGGCCAGCAGCCCGGGGAGCAGCCTCCTCTCCCTGCAGCCTCTTCTCCGCGAGTGACAGATAATGAAAGTGAAATAAACAGTGGAGTGCTCTGAACTCGGTCCAACTCCGTAGTTTTGGTTCTTTCCAAGAGCAATGAAAAAAATCCAATAGAGGAATGCAGGGTCTGGCAGAGTTTGTTGGCACAGACTGCTCAGTACAGGAGCTGGGTCCTCCTCAGAAGTTTAGTTGGACTGAACCCATCCCCGCCTGGGTTTCTTATCACTAACCCAGGTATCGATTCGTTAGGAACGTTGATCAAATTCGGAAAAATATGATTAAGAAATATCATTCTCTGACAGGGTTCATAAACACAAAAAAGAGCACTTTGATCGATTCCCGAAAGAGCGCCTCTCGTTCCCAACGCCTCCCAGATTGGATTAAGTGGCGCAGCAGCCTTCACCGAATACCGAACAATTGTTATCTATAAATTATTCACAATCGCGCTTCACTTTGATTAGCTTCCCCCGTACGAGCAGCACAAGACGATGAGTCTCTTTTAATGATCTTTCTCTCTCAACTATCTGCCTTCTCTTTTTTTTCACGAAGAGGAACATTTGATCTTGAATTTGACCAGGTGGCACTAAATGATGATTGAAAGCACTTCCTCTATTCCAGGAGCAGGTTATAATTTCATGCAGCGCAAAGGGGCTCTGTTTTGCAGACGTTAATCTATCTCTGCTCATCTGCTACACCAGTGTTGTTTCTGTGAGGGAAGGGTATAAATCAGGATGCATAGCTCATAACGAAACGGAAAGAACAGATCATGTACTGCGTGATCTGAAGCTGTTGACATCATTCATATTAATGGCAACGCTTGACAATAACGGCCACCGATTGTTCATGATCTGATGTGTGCATCCGACAGGAACGACACGGGAACGCCTCCTGCACTCCCACTGAGTTCTGCTGCCGAGCACATGTGTAACCCTTGTCCCCACACCTCGTCTGTCCCCTGTCCCCAGCCTTGTCCCCTCACCTCGTCTGTCCCCCTGTCCCCAGCCTTGTCCCCACACCTCGTCTGTCCCCCTGTCCCCAGCCCTGACCCCACACCTCGTCTGTCCCCTGTCCCCAGCCCTGACCCCACACCTCGTCTGTCCCCTGTCCCCAGCCTTGTCCCCACACCTCGTCTGTCCCCCTGTCCCTATCAATGACCCCTCACCTCGTCTGTCCCCTGTCCCCAGCCCTGACCCCACACCTCGTCTGTCCCCGTCCCCAGGCCTGACCCTCACCTGGCTCTACCTGTGAATAACGGATTCCTGTGGGATTCACACATCGGTTCATTAACTGTGGCCCAGTTTTGTAACGTGTGACCATATTGACTTTGGCAATACTGAACACCGCAGAAATCAGAGACGACGCGGTGCCCTGTGAGATGGATGGGAATTAAGCAGCTGAACTCACACACGAGAGCTCCGTGTTGATGCACAGCCTGGGTGTGTGGAGAGAGGCCCCGGGGTCAGGCTGTGGCGTGAAGGTAAACACCAGCTCTCACAACGTAAACCACAATCGTGCCCGGCCATTTCCATTTCCTCTTCGTGAAAAACCCTCCACATGTACGGAGTTTCTCTTTTCTTTCACATGAATACCTGATGTCTGTAAAGAAATACTCTCCCCAGCCGACTCACAGCGCGGCCAGGCGCCCGGGGACTTGTTTGTAAACTGTCTTTCCCCGTTATTAAATAAACATGTTACAGTAGACAACAGTCTCCAGTCCTGAGATGATTCCTCACTCAGAGAAACAAAGAAACGATGATTTCCTTTTCGATTTGAGTGTGCTGGTTACTAACAGCCCCCCCCAGCTTAATTAATTACAGTTAATTATGCAATTAATTACTATTCCTCAGGGTTTGTGTGTACCTTGGTGTATGAATTGAGCTGGTGAAGGTGATGTCACTCCCTCCGGACCCGGTAGAGCCCATGTCGGTGGTCCCGAGCCCGTGCAGTTTGCTGTGGGGGGCTCGGACCCTGTTTCGCTGTGTCTGTAATTCTACTGCCACCACAATCGCTGCGTCCTTCAGGGAAATCTTCTTCAACACATTTCGGTGTGCCTTTTATGGGGTGTAACACTTACATGCCTTTATGCCACCGTGGGGAGTTGTGCCTCGGCATGAAGTCCGAGCCGGAGAGCGAGCGAGGCCTGGTGGGCGTCGCGCAGCTGTAAAATTTCCTCACTGCGTGTTCCCTGTGAGGCGCCGGTGCTTTCTTAACACACATAAAACCGCTCTGTACCACCGGCTGGGGAATCCGCTGCCGCCTGATAAAAACCAGCTCCATTATTCTCGTTTTGTGTGTTGTGTTTTATGTGCGTTTTATTTATTTGGCCAATCAGGCCGCGAGCCGAGGACCGAGCAGGGCTGGGAGCGCACAGAGTTCGCCTCGTAAACGGCCTTTGTGTAACTCGAGACACTACAGCCACCCTGGGCTGGTCACTATCGATTCCGAGGGGTGTGGAGATAACGGTCGGTCATCACCGGCACACCTCTGACCCCTCGCGGACCCCTGCCTCGGATCCCCTGGTTCTCTCTCCTCTCCCAGCCCCCCATCCCTGTGTATCCGTCTGTATTGCCACAGATAATAGCAAAGGCCAGGAAAGAGGAGAGGATCCCAGCGCTGACTGTGCCTCTCTCTGAGAGTCTCGGGGGGGCTGTAGAGTGTCGTCCCATCTTGTCTTAATGCACGTCTTGCACAACAAATTGCCCAGTTTACTTAAGGGCCTGTGACGGGCCATGAATATTTGATAGCGGATGGGCTGTTGATGAACGTATACAACGACTCCCTTATCTTATTTAGTCAACCTGCTCGCATTATACCTCGGCATCCTTCCCCCCCGGGAGGCCCCCAGGTGGCAGGAAACGCTGTCCGCAACCGAGCCGGGGGACGGGTCACTGTCAGAGGAACGTAGAAAGTATATATATATATATATATATATATATATATATATATCACATCTCACGCAATATGATGTCAATATCATTTTCACAATGTGTGGGGCTGCAATCTGCCCTGCAGAATGACACATATATCTATATTGATATCTACACACATATATATATATATATATATATTCTTCTATATTTCAGGTAACCATCCTGCTTGACAGAAAGCAGAGGCCTGTGGTCGGGGACATTGTCATTACCTGTCTCCCTGGGGGTTTGGGGGGATGGGGGGTGCTTCCGCCCATTGTGGCTGATCTGCAGCCCACTCTGCTCAGAGATGCAGGGGCTGCATCCTGACCCCCACCCCCCAAGGCTGCGAGCACGAGTCTCCCTGGAAACCTTTGTTCAATCATTCCTCTTGCATTTGCAGCAGAGGGGTCCGTCTTCATCGTGGTATTGATAAGGCACCCCCCCACCTCCAGAATCTGTGCACCAGACACCTCCTCGATAAAGACACAGGTCCCCAATTTCATCACCGCCTTAAAAGGAGGGAAGAGGAGGATGAAACTGGGGACCTGTGTCTTTATCTCGGAGGTGTGGGGGTGTCTGGTGACAGAAAATGATACCTGCCACGTGACCCAAACACACCTCCCTCGCTCCTACACCCCAGAGCACGTCACCCCGACACAGGCCCCCCCATCGCTGTGCTCCAGGGGTCCCACGGCCGAGCAGGAGCAGAACAGAGCCGGTATGCAGCCCAAGGCAACAGAGAGACTTCAGCCAAACCCTAATCGAATCCCCCTCTATTCATTTAGCGTCCTGCGCCTCTTAATCGGGTTACCTGCCGGGTCAGGAAGGGCGCTTCTCGGAAGCAGCAGAGCAGGGCTGTTGACGCTGGGCAGAGGCTCGCAGCAGCGCGGTCGTTATAGAGATAACTGCATTATGTTACATCTGGCCAAGGTTGCGGAACGAGGGGAGGAGGAAGAGAGAAGTGGAAAATGAAAGGATCTCAGCCTGGAGAGCAGCAATGTCTGTAAAGAAAGGCCGAACACTCAGGATGATGCTACTTGGGTATTTCAGATTCTAGAGGAGAAGAAAACAACTTGAACGTGCTCCAGCAGCGACGCCTGCTCTGTAGTGTCCTCCAGATTCGTTTTATATGTATTTACCCACACTTCCTCACCGCAGAGTGTTTTTGACGGGTACCACTTTTGCCTGCAAAGTATCTGATTTAAATTCGCTGCAACATTATGATTCTTGCATACTAAAAAGTGCATTAACATACCATTAGCTTGCACTCGTAAAGGCGCAGGTTGCAGAGCAGGCAGTTACCCTCGCATTTATTTATTTATGTTTTGAACACAGATCAATATGTCGAGAAATCAATAGGCATCAGATGTGCCAGGGAGGAAAAGGACCGCCCTGTCCGCTGACCGACGCCCGAGACGCTAATATCCGTTAATAAGACATGAAGGTAAATCACACACCGGCTGATTATGAGCATCACACTAGCATCGCCTGATCGTGCATTGTGCTGCGCTGAGCGTTGTTTAAAATCAGTCCCTTGCTTTCAACAGACCTTTAGATTTATACAAATGTTATAACGTATAAAGGCATGTCTAACACTGGTATTCCGAGCGAAACAAACTAACAAACAGAGGTAAGACACACAGAAAGAAAGCAAGAAAAAAGGAACAAAATGAAACCGATAGACTCGAGCTGTGCGGTGCTGTCCCTCGTGTTTATGCCGTTAATGAAGTTCATTTTCCACAAGCGGCGAATGAATCACCAGAGATGTCTGCTCTTGTCAGATTTACACACCCGAGGGGCGACACTGCACCTACATGGGAAACACGGAGGGGAATGAGGCTGGCGTCATGTGCTGCCGGACCAGTAGGGGTCACTCTTCCCGCCAGCTTCCCAATACATCCCAGGGGGCACAATAGGGGCGCCATATCAGACTGTCAGTATAACAACAACAACAATAATCATTCAAGCCTTGTGTGTCACGCTGTCACGGATGTCGTTGTATAACACAGTGTCACCCTGTCATGACGGTGCGCTGTGTGACGCTGAGATAGCGCTGTGTCTCCCTTGCGCAGCACACCTGCATCGAGCAAGCCGCGTGCAAGTGAGCTATCAGTCGCAGGCACCGAGGCCCGCCGCACGGTAATCAAATCAGGCAGTTGTGCTTCAACACGCTGCACTTAAAATGTATGGAATCTCTCCGGCAAATGCATATGACAGCTCTCTCGACAACTGTGTCAGAATCGTGCCTGACGGAGGGGGAGCCAATACGAAACTGATGAACACAGATGCAATCGACCTAGTTCTGTGGACGGGCGGCACACGTACTGTACCGAGCGTGGCGGGAGAGCGAGAAAGCGTTCAGCAACAAGCACCGGATCAGAAACCTCACAAACGAGATTTATATTAATGTGCTCCAGTGTTTATGTGAAATCCATTTGTCTGGGCTGTTATGGGAACATAAGGATTACCAGCAGGGACCGTTGCAAATGTGTCTGTTGCCTGATTTATGCGCTGGGGCCGAGGACCGCGCCGCACCATAACGCTTGTCCTCTCATAACAGATGTCAGAATCAATACTCACACTTCACTTATAATGGGCCGGCGATGACAGTCCTCTGCTAATTAACACAGACATCTAGAGAAACGGAAGTAAAAAGTTTATGGAAGGATAAAGATCCTCTCATTAACAGGTCCAGTCCGCCGTGAAGACACAGGCCGATGAATGTGAAGGGTCGGCTGCGTGTGTGTCAGGACCCTGGCTGGGCTGAAGGCGTTATCGTGAATGAGAACTAGTGACTGACTGGCACAGAGCTGGCATTTAGAAACAGGTTTATGTAAAAGCCACACTGTGTATTTAAACTGAAAACAAAAGGAAACACAAATTATAGTCTGCTGTGTTCTTCCTGTTTCTCTGGCACACACAAATAATCCATAAATCAGGAGTCACAAGCCGCGGTCACACCGACTGAAGAGCAGTGCAATACAACACTTCTGGTATAAACAGCAGTATTTTTATTATGTCACAAGCAGAGAGAGAGGGAGAGGGAGAGAGAGAGAGAGAGGGGACTGGCTCTCGTGTTTGTTTTTTTGTGGGCGTATGGAAAGCAGAATATATTACACTTAAAAAAATAAGATAAAAGAAAGCAACAACAGCCAGGCCATAATTTTCCTCGCCTAATTGATCCAATTTTCCTCTACAAATTAATTGGCCGGAAAATGTCTAATTGCTCCAGTGCATATCATAAAAAGCGGGTCAGTAATCCCTGACAGCCCGGGGCCATATTTCACCACGTGGCTTTCGCATGAAGTCGATATTTCACCGCGTTGGCTCCCAGCCCGGTCTCGCGCTGACCTACAAAAGAATACATTTGTGGAATCGGTTTCCTTAAGGTTCATTTTTTATTTCATATGCAGTGGACTCAATTTTCTCTCACTGTCAGAGAGAAATAAATAATTTCCAGGCCTGGGGACAGGGAAGGAGGCTGGTTTTGGTGCTGGAACGAATGCTAATTTAATCAATCTGCTATAAATCCCACTGAATGCTGACTCATGCGTGTCTGGTTCCCGGTGGGACTCGAACAAAGCCCTGCCATCGCAATTTGTTACTTCCCGAATGTTAAACAAACACACACACACACACCTGCAGTCTCGCAGTGTTTTATGTTGTTCTGCAAGATTGTAAGATGCTGATGTTGCGTCTTGGGAACAAAAGGGAATTGTGCTCCATCTCCCCGAGACTGCGCCAGGCGGTTTCTGCTCTCTGTGTCTCTGACATCGACCTGAAAGACGTGAATACGTTTTACTGACCGTAACAATTTCTTAATAAGGTGTTGACAAAAGGGGAAAATGCGAAGACGACATTTTTCTTTGTAATGAAAAATGAAATGGAAAACAAACACAAAACTCAACTGAAAACTCAGTTCTTGAGAGTCTCTGGACGAGGCTGGCGAGCGAGACGTGAGGGGGAATTATATTTTCATGACCTTTGTGCTCCTCAGAGAAGACACGGGCAGCCGATAGGTGGTCCCAGAATGATGTTTAATCTCCACTTTATGAAACGAAATCAGCTCTTTCATGTTCTTCTGGGATTGTCACCCTACCGATGTCTTCATGAGCCAAATCCGCCCTCTTAACTCCTCTGTAAACTCTCACAAAGCCACCAGCTAACGACATAAACACTCCAGTGTCTCTGAGCTGCGTTTTTAATTAAATTGTACTTGTACCTTTTTGTTGTCTTTGTCCGCTATGTCTTTTACCTCTAGGAGTTATCCCCGGCACATGTGTTCATCTTCAGACACGCACACGCCGCCTGTCCGCCCCCTCGCAAATTAAAAAGTTCCCGGCGGTGGGTCTCTGTCTGCCACAGGCTCGCTCTTTGAAGCCAGGATCAAGTTGTGGGTTTGTACTCTGTGATTGGCTGGTGGGATGAAGACTTGATATAATCTGGGGGATTGACAGACTTGAGAAATCAACACTGCACCAACGCTCCCCTCTGCTGTGCCCTTCTCCAGCGCGCCGGTAATGGGACCGGGCTGCCAGGAGTTACATAACTGAGAGCTCTGGAATGACAGGACGAGGCAGTAGCCATGGCAAACCGCTTCCTAGCCCGACCCGGGAAGCAGATGAGTTACGACCTCAGGGGTCAGAGCTAATGGTGTTGCTGCTGCCTGCTGTCTGAGCTAAAGAGCTTCCAGCCACTCGCGCTACATTTAGCACATGGGCCCGTCTGCGAGAGAGGGCCCCATCTGTATCACTGCACCGGCATGTCGGTTTGGATTAAACGGCGGTGACACATGGTGACAGGACGGCGCTGGGAGGAGCGATCGCACGCCTTTTCAGAGGAGGGGGTTGTGGAGGGGGTGGGGGGGTAGGCTTACTTCATAAGATGCAGAGAGCTGCAGGGCCGTAAACGAGGCAGTGATGTCATGTCTGGTCCTCCCCGATCCATCATACACCTCCTGGCGGATTCCAGAAAAGACTCTTCTATAAAGTACGGCCCCCAAATCCCCCCATACCCTGCACTGACGCTATCTGTCTCTCTCTCTCACACACACACACACACGTGGGTACAAATACAACACACACACACAGTGTCACCCTCAAGCTCCTGTTCAGCTCTTGTCCCTCGAGGCCTACAGTCCGGCAACTGATGTCGTTAACTAATTAACACTTTAGGACTTGGTTAATTGAGATGCACACACTGATTAAGAGATTCTGTATTGTCGGATCACAGACTGATTTATTCTCTATTGCAATGGAGAGGAGTACTGTTGAATAGACGCATAAATACATACAGAAACAAAGACAGAGCTTTTTTATGAAGTCTGGCGGCTTCTTTCTCGTGGCCGGGGCGCATTTTGCGCGTCTCTGTCTCTGAATCGAAGCCCCAGTTTCCTGTGGCTGCAGTGACATCTGTTTTGATTGATTGGCTGAAGTTGTGAAAGGGCTGCCGACAGCCGAGCTCATCAGAAACTCCGGTCAGCAGACCGCCACGGCAAAGAGGCTGGAGAAAGAAAATAAAACTGCAGCTCTTGCAAACTGCCGTCGTCTCTGGGCTGAAATATTCAATGACGTCTCGACTCATTCCGTTCGTGCGGCCCACACCGCCTCCCGGTGTCGTTGTCTTCGCAGAAAGTTACCAGACGGTCCGACTGAAACCTGTGATCAATTAAAGGAGTTTAGAGAAGTGGTGAGGTGTTGTGGCACAGAGCTGGGCTGGGCAACAGACATCCTGTAGTGCGGCACTACCTCTACCAGATGCCCCAGGAGATGAATCATTGATCACCTGACCGCAGGACGCCCCTGATTGGCATAAAAGCAGGAAGCCAGCACCCTTTGTTGGAGAGGAGAGGACCGGACTGTGGTGCCAGGTCTTTTATCCATAGTTCCTGTATGTCTCTTTGTTTTGACCGCACTTCCCTGTCTGTGTGTTGCTGTCTCCAGAAGAGACCCAACCAGCAGAGCCCCAGGCGCCGTGTCCCCCCACACAGCATGACAGGTATTAAGTCTGCTCAGACCTTCAGGCCTTCAAATCCATCCCTGGGCACAGAGCTACAGTCACTTCCTTTATGGTGTCATTGACTGGATTAAACTGGTTACAGGTGGGCAGCGCTGATGCACGGAGACGGTCTGCGCCAGCGGGAAGCGGACCCCAGCTGGTGCCGAGTTCCCGGGGAGACCAAAGGTTTGTTTTAGAGATCCTATAAACCGGAGTCTGCTATGAATCAGAGCGGCGAGGCAATAAAGGTGAAGGCTGGCAGATGCCATTAGGCCGAGTGATGCACAGCTGTGTCTCTCGTTCGATCGCAGGGCGGTGAGTCCAGGGCCTCGCGTGGACACTGACCTTCACAGCACGGGCCGCGCGGGTGTGTGTGTTGCAGTGTGTTGTTCGAATGTTAGGAAGACTAATTAAATAACCAGCTGTGACACATCTAAAATCCTTGTGCTAAGGCCGGTCCCCTCGATCTCGTGACGCGTGTGACAGGCCCCCCGGTACTGGACTAACACTGGACGCTCCGGTAGCCGTGCCCGCGCTCTAGGTCGGGTGAATGAAGTGAACCGGGTAGAGTCCGCGGGAGTGTGCTAGTGCGCCTCTTCCTGTTCTTGGGATCTGCAAACAAAACAGGAAAGCGCTGCGTCCTGTGGGGGGCGCCGAGAATAACCCCCACACCGGACACACACCGCCAGAGCCTCCCGCAGACCGGGGGGGGAATGTATATACTCCTGGCAGGATGCGGGACCTTGCACAGCCCATCTCCCATGTGCAGAGTGGGCTCCTTATGGGTCCAGGTCTTCAGAAAGCAGTCCACACTCTCCTCACACACAGAGCGGTCCTAGTCTGGCCTAGGGGTGAGAAGATGCCACAGATGATGATTGTTCTGCCAGAGTCATGGTTTATCTTGGTCGGCTTCTGGATGTCTGTGACCTTTATAGGGGAAAAGTTCTGCCGTGTACCTTGGTTGAGTGAGGCCTACCTGAGCTGGAGGCTGGCAGTGGCCTTCTGGAGAGAGAGAGAGAGAGAGAGAGAGTGAGAGATGGGGGGAGACTGGGGTAAACTCCCCCAGACTCCATGTGCTGAGTCAGAGTGACTCTGGCAGTCGGGCTGATTTGATTATTGATCACCTGCTGCAGCAGGCGGGACAGCAGCTCTCAGCAGAGGAGCCCCAGATAGCGGCCCTGTGCCGGTCAGCGCTCGGACGGCAGCTCTGACAGACTGTGAGACACATAAATGGATGTGCGTGTGTCCAGCCCGGGTCTGTGACTGCTGTGCTGAAGAGGCCCTGCTATCTGAACGGGAAGTTAATAGATGACCTCCGATTCACACGGCAGCCATTTCTCCTCACCGCTCTGTGTCTCGCTGTTTCTGTTCTGTTTTAGGCAGAATGTTTAGTGTGTGTGTGGGAGAGACTCCTTTCTTCTTCTGTCTTCCTTTTTTTCTGTATGTCTTGTCTCTGAGTGTGTGTGTGTGAAGGAGAGAGAGAGCTGTGTGTGTGTGTGAGAGAGGGAGAGAGTGTATGCGTGTGTGAGAGAAAGTTAGAGAGCTGTGTGTGTGAGAAAAAGAGAGAGCTCTGCGTGTATATGTGTGTGTTTGAGAGAGGTATATGTGCATCTTCCTTATTTCCGTGTTGAAGTGTTATCGTTAGGGCAGGAGTTGTTCTCACGCACATATTGACTCCGTGGCGCTGCAGACTGAGGACCCTCTTGCCCTCAGACGATGCCCATTTATCTCGAGAGCAGGGGCAGCAGCTGTGTGAGACGCCCCTCCGCTCCGTCTCCCTCCTCCCTGCCCCCCCGCCTGGGGCCTGTCCGAGCTCCTGGAGACGGCGGCCCGGGCTCTCCATCACTGAGGCTGTTTGTCGGCATACCTGTATCGCCGGCAGCTTGAAATGGCACCCCGGCACGCAGCCTCTCTCTCACAACCTGCGCGGCGCCTGCGTTTCCACGGAGACGGGAGGATTGTCATGGCAACCAGGGTGGATGGGGAAGAAAGGAAGAAAGGAAGAAAAGGAGGTGTGAGACTCCAGAGCACGGCAGAACAAACGGCACGCTGATCCATGCTCTGTGGTTGCCGAATCGGCACAAAATCCTCCCACTTCCCGAGGAGTAAACCTGGCAGGAGTGGCAGTGCATTCCTGGTCTAATGAGGCTGATTCAACATCACAGAGGCCTGCGTTCAGCACAATGATCCGGTGTTTAAATACAGGTCTAATATGTTGGAGAAAGATACCTAGACAGGAAACAAACTGACTTCGTAGAGTTCTCCCTTTCTTTCTTACTCAGTCTTCAATAAACGGCGGTGGCAGGGGGGGGTCGGGGTCCACGGGGGGAAATAACTGCCATCGCATTACAGTCCTTTACATCTCATTGATGTAAATCTCATTGGGCTCCACACTTCAAGAAAGATATCGCTGCTCTAGAGGCAGTTCAGAGGAGAGCAACCAGACTTATTCCAGGTCTGAAGGGAATGTCCTACTGAGAGACTGAGGACCTGAACCTTTTCACCCTGGAACAGAGGAGACTACGTGGGGACTTGATCCAAGTCTTCAAAATCATGAAAGGCATCGACCACATCAAACCAGAGGAGCTTTTCCAGATCAGCAGGGACACACGCACCCGGGGACACAAATGGAAATTGGGCTTCAAGGCATTCAAGACAGAAAACAGGAGACACTTCTT
>NC_089865.1:1235027-1340027 GCF_036373705.1 Amia ocellicauda | reverse complement strand
GGATGGCTGGCAGTTCTCAGAATCAGAGGGGGGAAGGGACGATAAATCCCACAGAGGTGCTGGAGAGACGGGTGGGAGGAGGAACACGGGGATGTAATGGCACATAAAAGGCTGAGGCAGTTAGCAGGAATAATTCCACACGATCCTCCGCGGCCGCTATTAAAGATGTGTGTTTTTTCTCAAGTCGCTTGTTCCCTCTGCGGGGTCCCGAGACGAGTCCGACTTCAGGGACCTGAACGAGACACAGAAATCCTGGGAAACGATACCGTGTCTAATCTATACTTTCACACACACACCTCTCCTCCACTGTAGAGTACATACAACCTACAGCAGGCCTTAAAAGCACACAGGCTCCAGGGGAGGAACTGTGGACGTCAGTGTTTTGTATCTGTCTGTCCATCTGTCTGTCTGTTCCCCCACTGTGCCGCACGGTCTGTCCATCTGTCTATCTGTCCTTCGGTCTATTCATGACTTTATTCATTCAAACACGTTTCCATCTCCTCAATAAGCAGCAATGCCTGGGTCTGGGATCGGCTGATTATCTCCGCGGTCAGTCTGCGCCGCTGATTGGCTCAGCCCATCATAACAGCCCTGTTTAATGCGCCTTCAGCATCCTCTTATCAGCCTTCAGTGAATAGGGAGGCGCTCCATTACTGCGCGGGGGAGAGGGGAGGCTGGGGAGTGTGTGTGCTGGGGGGGACCAGGCCTTCACTGCTCCTGTCAGGCATCTGTGGTTTCTCACAAGCCTGCGCTCAGCGCCTCTGAGTCAGAGCGCAGGAACGGACCGGTCCGGAGCGGCACTGACTTCCAGGAAGTGGTTTTATTACTGGAAGATGAATTGAGATGCCGGCCGTGAGAACAACTTCAGCATCATGTTGAACTGCTCGGGGGGGTGCAGTGAGAATCGCTCAGCAATAAACATGTCATAGATTATAGGTCTCTTGTCTGAGGATGAGCCTCGAACAGAGCGTTTGATGGCATGAGAAGCGGACCGGTTGGGTTCTGTTAAGGGTTCGGCTGGAAACAGTCAGTAATTGGACCAACTGCAACTGAGAAGAGGTTCACACACACACACACACACTCTCTCACACACGCACACACACAGACACTCATACACACACACACTCTCTCTCACACACACACACAGACACAGTCATACACACACACACACACACACACACTCTCTCACACACGCACACACAGACACACTCATACACACACGCACACACACACAGACATACATACACACACACTCTCTCTCACACACGCACACACACACAGACATACATACACACACACTCTCTCACACACGCACACACACACATACACACACACACGCTCTCTCTCTCACACGCACACACACACACAGACACACTCATACACACACACACTCTATCACACACGCACACACACACAGACACACTCATACACACACTCTCTCACACGCACACACACACAGACACATACACACACACACACTCTCTCTCACACATGCACACACACACAGACACACATGCATGCACATGCATTCTCAGACACACACACACACACTCTCTCTCACACACGCACACAGACACACATACACACTCACACACACAACAGTGCCTCCTGGGAGAAGTCAGCTGTCATATAATAGTAATATAATGTGCATCAATTATTAAAGGCACTTCTCCCTGTTAGTGTTGGTTTCAGAGTTTCAGGCCCTGACCAGTGAAATCCTCCTCAGGCCTCCCTCTGTCCATCCTCCCTCTGTCCAGCCTCCCTCTGTCCAAGCAGCAGGGCAGTTTCACTTGACCCGAGTGTCAGTCCGAGCCCCCAGACTGATGCACTGAACCTGAGCTCACCTCACCATCAGCAGTCAGGGCTTCCTCCTCTGGCGCATTATCAGACAGCCCCCAATAACCAGGACCAGCTCTCGGCCATCTCTAGTGGGGGGCTTTGGAAAAGACAGCCCCCCGTATCACAGCCCCCGAGTGGCAGTCAGCGTCTATTGTGCTTTGATGCTTAATTATTCCTGAGACCATTTACAGTTGGAGTGGCTGAGTGGACAATATACAACTCACTGTATTCAAACTGAAGCTCTCAATTACTGAACTAACCTAGTCAATTAATCAATTAGACACACGTCATTACTGTTGTTGTTATTATCATGATGATGATATAGCTGATGGCTTAACCTATTCTTTTGGTTCAGGACTCTGACTGAGACGCAGGCTGTCGACATCTCCCTGCTCTGGGAAAGTGGTGGAGGACAAGCTGAACGTTTCTTAGAAGGGAAAAAAACAGAAATGATAAGAATTCACCAGAAAAAAATGGCAGGAAGTAAAAATTATGAAATATGTGCTTTTGGCTGCGCATGCAGGACGAGGGGGCAGTGTGAATAAACAAGGCCTTAAATAGTCGTGCCCGTTCGGGGGAATTCCCTATTCCCTGTCGGTCCGGCAGCGCAGTGTGATCAACGCCACTGTTTAAACTCTGCCCACTGCGTGTGTCAGTATCCCAGTCGCCAGGGACCAGCATGGCGCAGGAGGCTGGCAGTGGCGCCTCAGTTTGCCCACGTGGGCGTGAGGTGCCGGGGCACGGGCAGCGGGGCTCAGACAGTCGGACTGCGTGTGTGTGTATCTGCCAGGGACTGGACTTGGCTGCCCCCCGGTGGCGCAGCCTGGAGCTCCACTCACAGGGGTCCTGGACTCTTGCTTTAAATGTACAGAGACCTGCATTGTTTTTGTAAGTGGATTTATTGTTGTTTTAGTAAAAGCCTGTCATTTATCCTGTACCAAGAGAGACAGACCAATAGACAGACACACACACACAGGTACAGACACAGACAGACAGACACACACAAATCAAATTCAATTCAAATGAGCTTTATTGGCATGGCCGGAGTGCTCTGGTGTTGCCAAAGCTTTCAAAACATGTCATGTAACACAGAGTAATACAATGAAACCATAATGATATATAAACAAGGATGTGAAAATACAAACAGACACGGAATTAAACAATACATCACCGACTCCTTTCTCACACAATGACAACATGCAGGACTCACGGCCCCCACAATCACAATGACGCCCACCGTCCTCCCTCGGGAGCAGGGAACTGCATCAGCCCTGACCTGAAACCATCCGCTCAGTAATTGTAACAGCAGGAGGGAGGAGACTCTCAGCAGAGGACAGCAGGGCTAACAGCGTCTCCTGTGCAAGGACGCCCTCTGCTGGGGGGTTGTGAGGACGCAAGTCAGGACTGGATGGGGGGCAGTCTACCATTGCATTAGTGAAAGATTAGTATGCAGTTAAGTAGTGCATACGAATATATATATTAGAATTGTATTTATGGTTTATGAAAATATAATTAGATTTTTTTTAATACTGGGGTTCTGGTCTTTAAACAAGTCGCTATAATTGATATCTAATCACGTGATCCAGCGCTCCACTACAAAGCCACACCTCAAAGCTGGTGAATATATGAATATGCATGAGACGCGTCTGCTAAGACATAATTAATGAGGAAGGGACGGGGACGGGCAGATGCCAGGTAGACGGATGAGCGACTCGTACTCACAGTGACGTGTACGAGGCGAGAATCGTGCTGACGTGTGACGTCGTGTGGTCCAGCGCAGCGGCCCCTCCATCAGAGGAGCGTCACTTCCGCAGAGACAGAGAAAAACCCCGGAAGTCTCGCTATCCCACAAGTCCCCGGCGCAAGGCATGACGGGAGGAAGGGCCCGGTACTGGGAGCAAGGAACAGAGGAGCAGCCATAGAGAGTGCACCGCTGTAGTGGACGCGGCCGGCGGCTTTAAGAGGTCAGACCACCCCTTCCCTCTCTCTCATTGGACGTGTCCCGAGGCCACCGGGGCGGGTGGAGGGGCCCACGGAAGGGTCTGCTCAGCGGGGAAGTGACACTTTCTCTCGGTCCGCGGCCGGCCTGTCCTCCGGGGATCGGTGCCCTTCTCAGCCGTCAGTTAACGCCGTGTGTTTGGTGACATCCGTCTCAGGTAAAACGGGCAGCGGAGTGTGTGTCCGTGGCGTCGTGCTGCCTGCTGAGCCATGTGTGACGTGTAGGATGTCATGTGTTTGTGTGATGTGTTTTTGTGATGTTGTGTGGTGCTTCTGTTTGTGTGATGTGTAACATGTTTGCATGATGACGTATGGTGTTTCATGTATGACGTGTGATGCGTGACGTATGGTGTGTCATGTATGACGTGTGATGCGTGACGTATGGTGTGTCATATATGATGCGTTTGTGAATTGTCTGTGTGACGTGAGGTGTTTGTTATGTGTTCGTGTGATGCGTGACGTATGATGTGTGAGGTGTTTGTGTGATGCGTGACGTGAGGTGTTTGTGTCATGTGTTCGTGTGTTCGTGTGATGCATGACGTATGATGTGTGAGGTGTTTCTGTGATGCGTGACGTATGGTGTGTCATATGATGTGTTTGTGATTTGTCTGTGTGACGTGAGGTGTTTGTGATGTGATGCGTCATGTATGACGTGCGATGTGTGAGGTGTTTGTGAGGGCCGTCGGGGAGAGGGAATGACGGGCCCGGACTGCTGTAAAGCCACGCACGTGTTAAAAGTGTGTTTATTAAACATCTTCTGCAATCAGTCAAAAGCCAATCGATCAAACCTTTCCAGATTTTGACTGTGTGCTCGTTTGTTTTGTGATTTCTCTTTTCTTGTAGCTGCAGTTCCCTATCCCCATGAAGTCCTATCGAACAATATTTAATGAATAAAATCACCAGATCAGAGGTTTCAAATGAAGGGTGTGACACTGTTGACTGCAGCTGCACGTGTTGTTAGAGTTGTGTTCTTGTAGTTATGACCTTCCCATGTGGATGAGGAACAAAAATGGGTTATTTTTCATTGTAACACAGTGGTGTGTCTGTGTGCGTGTGTGTGTGTGTGCATGTAAACACAACAGCCTAGGAGAGGATTAGTACAGCCTGCCAAGAAATATGGGCATGTCCCTTTGGATCTGAATTATATGTGCGAGCCTGTTCAAGGTTATTAAACTGAATAAAAATATAAACACAACCTGTAAAGTGTTGGTCCTGTGTTGATCCCAAAGGTTTTCCACACACACAAAAAGCTAATTTCTCTCCAGTTTTGTGCACAAACGTGTTCACATCCCTGTTAGTGAGCATTTCTCCTTTGCCAAGATAATCCACCTGGCAGGTGTGGCACATCAAGAGGCTGATTAAACTGCGGCTCGTCCTCGCCAGGGTCTGGACCCGGCTGCAGCTCTGTGTGACATTCGGTCTGCAGCCAATCACATGCTCCTCAAAACCTGAGACTTCAAATCCATAGATTAGGGCTTAAAGAATTTATTTCAATTGACTGATTTCCTCATGAACTGTAACTCCGTCAAATCGTTTAAATTGTTGCCTGTTGCGTTGATCTTGTTGTTCAGTGTACACATCTCTGTAGTGAATGAATAAATATGAATGTGCATGTATATCATCGTCATCGTCACGAGCCTGGCTGGGTGAAGACCAACCCCAGATTCTTCTCATTTCATCCTCCCATCCTTTATGTGGTCTTCTAGCTTGTTTTGGGATCCGCCCCCTGTCTTATTTTGTCCTTCTCTGGTTTTGCGTGCGTCTGCAGACTTGTTGGGGGGGGGGGGCTTCAACGCCACTGACTCACTGACTCACTCACTCCCCCTTATCATCACGACAATGATTAACAGGCATATCTGAAAGCAAACCCGCCTGTTGCCACTGAGTCATTGCTCCAAGTCTGCAGGGACGATGGCCACCCGCATGTTCGAAGGGAAGCACCATGCCACGCTCTACCAGAAGTACCGCTTCGCCCCCCCCGACGAGCTCAAGACCCTGATCCTTGACTATCTGGACAAGAAGGTAAACGACTCGTCTGTTGTCCGCAGCGAAACCTGTTTCCACTGCAGGAACCTCTGTGCTGCGATTATCCACAGCAAGGGGATAACGTTGTTTGTATGGATCTGCCGTCTGCTTACCTTCGATCAGATGAGAATGAATAAATAACCCCAGGTCACAGGTTTTCATTTCGAATGCAATGTTGCAATATTGGTCATTGTCGTGCACTGCAGCCCAGTTTGTGTTGTGCAGGGAGAGGGGCTCTGCGCTGCCTGCGGTATCTGTGTAAAGAGAAGCCTTGCAATGGTGCGGTAAAGCACTTTCTGTTGTAATCACTGACTTTAATGGAGTTCACTGATGTGGGTCACTGTCTGGCAGGACGACTGTAGATGTAAATAATCTACCTGCCGTCACCAGACGATGCTTCTCATACAATGATTAAGCTTGATGTACCAAAGACCTGATACTCAGGGGGTCAGAAGAGATGGAGTTTGACTCTCCCGGCACTAAAGCACTAATTGCACTTGCATGTTTTGTCCAGTCTTGTCCTGTGTTGTAACCCACGCAGATGTTTCTGAACTCCCTCTCGGAGTGTCACGCACATCTGCAGCTCTGCTTTGGGTCTCAGACTCAGGTTCCTGTAGATTAGAAATGACTCATTTCCGATCGCTGATGCCTCTGTACCAGCCCGAGACTGTAGCGACACTGGCCCCTGTGCTGCACCTCTGTGGCCCTCGCACTTTCCCTTACCTGCCCTGTGTGTGTCCCACAGAAAGGGCCGCCCCACCTGCTGGCCGTGGACCTGGGCTGCGGGACGGGTCAGAACACGCGGCTCATGGCCCCTCTGTTCAAGGAGATGGTCGGCATCGACGTCAGCGAGTCCCAGGTGGAGGAGGCGAGAGCCGTGCCGGGATTCCCCAACATCACCTACAGGTCGGTGTGTGGAGACGCGGGCACTAACCCCCAAGCAGTGTCTCCGTGCCTCAATAATAGGGTCCCAGCGTGTCCCAGCGTGTCCCGGAGTCTCCCAGTGTGTCCCAGCATGTCTCAGTGTGCGACGCCCCCCGTCTCTCCTCAGGGTTGGCACGGCCGAGAAACTGCCCTTCCCGGACGGCTCGGTAGACGTGATCTTGGCTGCGTCGGCCGCGCACTGGTTCCACACCGAGAACTTCGTCAAGGAGGCGGGCCGGGTCCTCAAGCCCCTTGGCTGCCTGGCGCTGATGGGCTTCGGCAAGAACATGGAGTACCACTACGGGAACTGCGAGGGGCGGCTGACCGACATTTTCAACGAGGTGAGCCGGGCTCGGGCGATCGCGGCGGGTTGGGGGCCTTGTTTTCAGGACGAGACTGCGCTGTGCAGGGAGGCCCCCCGGTGCATGTAAACTCACCCCACCTCTGTCCCTCAGTTCACAGATGCCCTGCTGCCCTACACCAGCAAGCAGGTGGCCATCGCGGACAGCGCGCTGCAGGAGGTGCTCGATGCCATCCCCTTCCCCGAGAAGGAGAGGTAGGGACACCTGGAGGTAAAAGCGGATCCTCTCGCAGTCCTGTGCTGTGGTCTTGTGTCGGGGTGATGCCAGCTCTGGCCGAGTCTCTCATCTGCTCTCTCTCTCCATCTTGTAATCCCGCTGTTTTGGGCTCAGGGTGGACAACCTGCCGGTGACGTACAAGGTGCCGGTGCAGAACGCAGTGGGCTTCTTCGAGTCCTTCTCCATGTTCCAGGCCTACGAGAGGGCCGACCCGACAGCTGCCCGGGCCCTGCTGGAGACCACACAGCGCAGGTACTGCCCCCCCGCTCCCTGTCGCTGTCCTCTCATTGCTTTAGGCACGCCACTCTTTAAATCGCTATACACGCTACCGGTCAAAGGTTTTAGAACATCTCTGGTTTATATTGAAATTCATGCAGTTTAATGTCTCATTATACTCTGAAATTATAGCTTAGAACAAATAAACGATTGGAGATCATGGAATCGTTTTCCCCTCTGGGACCCTTAAAACAGCACCAAATCCGTGTGCTTCTCTTTAATCCCATGCGTGCTCTTCACTGTTGTGTTGTTTGCCAAGTGTTTGGTATCCAATGAACGCTGAGACTCTCAGCTTTCTAACGATGTGAAGCACCCCCCCCCTCGACATTTACCCCCCACCTCCGCATTCTGAAATGGGGGGGCGGGGGATACTTGGTCTGAGTAGGAATACAAAATCTCAGAAAATATTGACAATTATGACATATTCTGGAACAAGACAGTCTACTGATCAAAACAAGACCATCCACGTTTTGGTAGAAGCAACACACACCCGTAGAGAGCTCAACATGTCAGGATGGAAAACGAGTTTACATCACTGGATCTGAACCAGAACATCAAATAATATACACTCACCTAAAGGATTATTAGGAACACCATACTAATACTGTGTTTGACCCCCTTTCGCCTTCAGAACTGCCTTAATTCTACGTGGCATTGATTCAACAAGGTGCTGAAAGCATTCTTTAGAAATGTTGGCCCATATTGATAGGATAGCATCTTGCAGTTGATGGAGATTTGTGGGATGCACATCCAGGGCACGAAGCTCCCGTTCCACCACATCCCAAAGATGCTCTATTGGGTTGAGATCTGGTGACTGTGGGGGCCAGTTTAGTACAGTGAACTCATTGTCATGTTCAAGAAACCAATTTGAAATGATTGGACCTTTGTGACATGGTGCATTATCCTGCTGGAAGTAGCCATCAGAGGATGGGTACATGGTGGTCATAAAGGGATGGACATGGTCAGAAACAATGCTCAGGTAGGCCGTGGCATTTAAACGATGCCCAATTGGCACTAAGGGGCCTAAAGTGTGCCAAGAAAACATCCCCCACACCATTACACCACCACCACCAGCCTGCACAGTGGTAACAAGGCATGATGGATCCATGTTCTCATGTGCAAATTGTAGCCTCTTTTTCCTATTTGTAGTGGAGATGAGTGGTACCCGGTGGGGTCTTCTGCTGTTGTAGCCCATCCGCCCCAAGGTTGTACGTGTTGTGGCTTCACAAATGCTTTGCTGCATACCTCGGTTGTAACGAGTGGTTATTTCGGTCAAAGTTGCTCTTCTATCAGCTTGAATCAGTCGGCCCATTCTCCTCTGACCTCGAGCATCAACAAGGCATTTTCGCCCACAGGACTGCCGCATACTGGATGTTTTTCCCTTTTCACACCATTCTTTGTAAACCCTAGAAATGGTTGTGCATGAAAATCCCAGTAACTGAGCAGATTGTGAAATACTCAGACCGGCCCGTCTGGCACCACAACCATGCCACGCTCAAAATTGCTTAAATCACCTTTCTTTCCCATTCAGACATTCAGTTTGGAGTTCAGGGGATTGTCTTGGCTAGGACCACACCCCTAAATGCATTTAAGCAACTGCCATGTGATTGGTTGGTTAGATAATTGCATTAATGAGAAATTGAACAGGTGTTCCTAATAATCCTTTAGGTGAGTGTACACTGGATTAATCGTTAGGCTGTTCTGAACAAAACAAGACTATTTTCAAAGAAATCTGATCAAAACTGAGTGATCTGTGACCGTCTGAATGAAACCCCCCCGGAGCAGACTGCACGTTTCCCCCCCGGGCTCTGAATGACGGGGCGACACGGACACTGTGAATCGGATGTGTTTGAGAATGAGACGCGCTGGTAGCCAAGAGAATGAGCTTTCAAACGATGTGCGCATTGTAGGAACACAGTGTCACTTCAATGCACAGGAGCTGCGTCACACTGACAAACAATGCTTAAGAGGGTGTAGTAACACAGTGTGTAACTCTGAAATGGACATTATTGTTCAGTTTTTGGGAACCTGAACTTGTTTTTAACCTCTGGCAGTTTAGCGCTTACCTTTGTACCATTTCAGGTTATTCACTGGACTTGAACTGCTTACATTTCAATACAAACTGGACAAATGGGCTGTTCTAAAACTTTTGACCAGTAGTGTATATGTGTCCTGTTTCTCTATAATGTTTTTGTCAGTTCCGTTGCCTTAAAGACAGAGATCTGAATTTATGAGCAGCTTCCCTCATGCTGTGTGACCTACAAAATGTCTCAATTTCATAGTATAAACATTGTGCCGTACGAGAGAAAACACACAACACTAGGAGCAAAAGGAGAGCCAATATGAAGCGCTGGGGCTCGATTTCAGTTCAAGTAGAGCGCTATCGGCACAGAGGCTGGCTCGTGGCCGCAGGCGTCAGCTGTGCCCTGGATTCTCCTGCAGGTTCCTGGAGGAGATGGGAGACGTGTCCCCTGAGATGGAGCTGGACGTGGTTCTGAAGTACTTCTGTGTCCTGGCTTGTAAGCCTCGCTGACCCCGAGCAGGACCAGAGCAGGACGGGCGGGCTGGGCGTCTCTGTCGGGATGCGGGAGCTGTAGTTTTAATCGGGCCGCTCCTGTTAGTTCAGTGGCGCTTGCTCTGTCCGTGTGTGAGACTCAAATCCCTGCTCTTGTTGATCACATGACATGTATCAGGACCTTCACTGTTTAATTAAGGAGCTCCTCGATCTTAGTTTCTTTTTCCTGTTCTTTATAAATATCTACACATGTATCTTCTACTCTTCCCTTGGAGGAAGGCGTTGACCGAAGCTGATCACAATAAATACACTTTCCTCTTCTAATATAAATAAGTATTTATCTCCTAAACGCAAACCTTGCCTCCCTGTCTCATCTTCGCCCAGAAGGAGTGACCATATCGAACTCACAGGGCGGCACAGTTTGCGTTGGTGAACAGGTGATTTGAGTTTTCCCCCGATCGTAATACCAGGATTGAGTTCTGGGGGCTGCGAACGGCTGATCAGGAATGCTGATTTTACCACGAAAAACAATAAAAACAACATTGAAACTGTTGGCTCCTGGGTGTGTTCTTGGGGAAAAACGTGAAATATCTTCTATGATCAAGACGCCAACGTCAACAAAGATGCTGGCAGGGACTGTGGGGTGGGACTTCTCTATTGCTGGTCTGCTATATTATAGATCTCCACGGATGCTTAAAGAGGTCCGTCGCACACAAACACTTCAGTTTGCCAAACGAGAAGGACCAACCGAGGCCAACAAACCCATTAAGTGTGTGCAGCTTAAAGAGTGCATAAGTCAGGCTGTAATATATAATGTGTCTCAACGGTAGCGCAGTCCCTGCAGAGGCCCTGACCCCTGGACCACCGGACCGGTCTGAGTGTCTGCTGCTGGACTGCGCAGGTTCCTGTAGGACTCCCATTTGTATATAAATGGGATATATTTCAAGTAAATTTTATTCTGTAATACATACTTTTATATGTTGAAAATATATTGACGGAATTAACCTCGGCCTACAGTTTATATCAATGTAAAGAATTAAATAAATAGTTTCCAATAGACGGATGGGTTCATGCTGATTTGAGTGACCACACAGCGTATTTTATTAAAATAAATTATCCTTTGAATATCATAGTGTGGAGTAATGGTCGGGTCGCTGGAGCACAGGGTCGTGGGTACAATCCCAGGTGGGATGCTGCGGTTGTACCCTTGAGCAAGGGACTTTACCTAGATTGCTCCAGTAAATGCCTAGCTGTATAAATGGGTAAAAAATAATGTGATACCTTGTAAAAATTGTAAGTCAGTCTGGATAAGGGGGTCTGCTGAGAAATTTGGTAGTAATATACAGTGGGGGAAAAAAAGTATTTGAGCCCCTGCTGATTTTGTATGTTTGCCCACTGACAAAGAAATGATCAGCCTATCATTTTAATGGTAGGTGTATTTTATCAGTGAGATTATAGACAGATCATTTCTTTGTCAGTGGGCAAATGTACAAAATCAGCAGGGGATCAAATACTTTTTTCCCTCACTGTATAGTGGCTCTCAAAAGTATTCAGTAGTGGATGCTTTTGGGGGGTGAATACTATTTACTGTCATGCAGGGAACTCGCATGTCCTTTGAACATCAGTCCCACCCCGTGCCCTGTCTGTCCGATTCACCCAGAACAGGCGCTGTGCAAACACGTGCCTCTGCTCTGCGGGAGGGGGAGGAGAAAGTGCAGCTGCGTCGCATGGCCTCGCTGGGGTTAATCAGCAATCGCGCCTCCCAGGTAAATACCTTCCTGGATCACAGTTCACTGAGCTGACATCCCAAAATACGAGAGGACGCAGGAGAGAGGGGAGCACGCCGCAGAAATGTCTCACCGTCTGTTCGAGGACAAGGCGCAGGTCTCCGCTTACAAGAGACACCGGGTTTCGCCCCCAGAGACGATCATCGGCGCCATCATGGGCTTCCTGGAGAGCAAGGTAAGGGCGGCGGCAGGTACCGACCCTGCCACTGCGCACAACCTGCGAAACACGTTCTCTGTTCCAGGGTGAAAAGGTTCAGGTCCCTCAGTCTCTCAGTAGGACATTCCCTTCAGACCTGGAATAAGTCTGGTTGCTCTCCTCTGAACTGCCTCTAGAGCAGCGATATCTTTCTTGAAGTGTGGAGCCCAGAACTGTCCACAGTATCCAGATGAGCTCTAACTAGTGCATTGTACAGTCTGAACATCACTGCCCTTGTTCTCAACTCTACACTTTTGACAATATACCCTAGCATCGTGTTTGCCTATTTTAGTATCATCTGCAAATGTGACAAGTTTGCTAACGATCCCAGAGTCCAGATCAGATGGTTTGATGGTACAGATTCTCTCCTGTATGCGCTGAGTATCGCTGGCACATTTTCACTCTAGTCATCTTTTGCAAGTTAATCTTTTTAACGCACATTTTCAGTGTGAGGCGAGTGCTTGGACTTTGCACATCTGTTTGCAGAGCAATGATGTGTCGCTTTGAATTAAGTTACAGATTAATGGTGCTGTGTGTGTGTGTGTGACTGACGTTCGCTCTGTCTCTCTCTGTGCCATGCTGCGTTGCCTGTGCTCTCTCGCTCTCCCTCTGTGCTGTCTATCACTTCTCTGTATGTCTCCCTCTCTCAGCAGAAGGAGAAGCCCTTCACGCAGGCGCTGGATGTGGGCTGTGGCTCCGGGCAGGGCACTGTCATGCTGGCCCCTCACTTCCTGGAGGTGGTGGGCACAGACATCAGCCCTGCCCAGCTGGAGGTGGCAAGGGCAGAGTGCCACCCTGCTAACGTCTCCTACAGGTTAGAGGGAGGGGCTGATGGCACCACTGCTCCTCGAGGCCCCGCACCACAAACTGACACTGTTTGACCAACAACATTTTCTTTTTCTAGCCTCATAAACGTTCAAACATGATCTGAAGTGGTTGTGAACAAAGACACAATGCGATTAAAATATCTTTGAGATGTATTTTATATGTATATAATGCACACACACACTTTTAAAAGGATAGAACGAAAGCTGTGCCGCATGTGACTGAACGCATGGCTTCCTATAGGGACTCTGGTTGATTGACAGTTTTAAAAGGAGAAGAAGTGGGTGGAAGAAAAGAAAGGAGAATCGTACATTCTTGTTTTGTGTCTGGAGGCTTTCATTCTTTCCCACAACTATTGAATGTGTCCCTCGGCAGAGCAGGCTAGAGGCCAGACGGGCTCAGCGGAGACAGCCCTGTGTGTGTGCGTGTGCGTGTGCATGCATGCATGTAAAGCAGGTCAGGCCAGTGTGGTGGCATTGCTCCCCCCCCCAGTCCTCCACACAACAATGCCCTTGTTTTCCCAGCTCTCGTCCAGCTTCTCTGGGCCCCGAGGGAGCCCAGCTTCACTGCCCACTTACAAAAGCCCCCTCGGCAGGGTGGCATTGCCTCTGGCGTTCTCTCTGCCCCCCACACCCCTCCGTTCTCCCGGCTGAGGGACTCAACAGCACCCCACTTCTTTTTCTCCTTTTTGTTTCACAGTCACAGAAGTAATTGTGTTTGTGCGCTGAATACATTTAGTTATGTATTAATTATATAAGTGCTGTAATGCATGTGTGTGCGTGTTTGTGCATGTGTGTGCGTGCATGCATGTGTGCCATTAAAGCAGGTCAGGGCGGTGTGGTGGCATTGCTCCCTCCCCCAGTCCTCCACACAACAATGCTGTAATATGTGTATGTGTGTGCAGGGAGTGCCCGGCAGAGGAGCTGCCGTTCCCGGACGGCTCGGCGGATCTGGTGACGTCCATGACGGCGGCGCACTGGTTCGACTGGCCGCGCTTCCTGTCCGAGGCCTGCAGGCTACTGAAGCCCGGCGGCTGCCTGGTGCTGCTCAGCTACACGATGGACATGGAGCTGCGCTACCGTGACTGTTCGGACCGCCTCAACGCCGTCTGCGCACAGGTGGGCCGGTCGGGCAGTCGGGGGCCTGTTTCTCACTTGTGCACCTTCAGACCTTCACGTAAAATGCACGCAGTCACAGCTCCTCCTGGGGTTTTCCACGCAGTTCTACGAGGCTCTGAGGCCGTACCGCCCGGCTCATCTGGGCCCCTGCTCTCGGCTCCTGTACCGGGACATGTACGAGTCGGTGCCCTTCCCTGACAAGAAGTGGTAAGAGCCCACTCTCTCTCTCTTTTGCTCTCACTCTTGCTCTATCACTCTTAAGAACAAAAGAACATAAGACAGTGTCCAATGGAGAGGAGGCCTGTCGCCCCATCGTGCTCGTTTGGTGTCCATTAATAACTAAGTGATCAAGGATCCTATCCAGTCTGTTTCTGAATGATCCCACACTGTCTCTTCAGCCACATCGCTGGGGAGTTTGTTCAGATTGTGACAACTCTCTGTGCTCTCTCTCTCTCTAAATATATATATACATAGATATAAGCAGGATTGTATAAGACGTGGACAGGAATGACAGATGATTTAACCATGTGATCAAGGGGCATGTGTCTGTATGTGTCTGTGGACCGTGTCAGTGTGTTTTTGTTATTGTGTGTGTTTGGTTGGCTTGTGTAGTGCAGGAGTGTGTTGGGCACGGTAGTCAGTATCTGAGTCCATTGGTGTCTTTATCTGTCTGTGTATATGCTAGATTGTGTGGGATTATGTGTGTGTTACGGCTTGGCCCGCTGTGTGTCCAGATGTGATGGGGTGTGTGTTTATGTCCAGGTGTGATGGGGTGCAGCAGTGGTGCTCGATGCCGCTGTCCCGGTTCATGGGGATTGTGGAGTCCTTCACCAGCTACCAGCTGCTCCTGAAGAGAGACCCCCGTGCAGCGCAGGCTCTGTCTCACGGGTTCCAGTCCAGGTGAGGTCCCACACGGCCTGCATGGGTTCAGTTGCTCCCAGGAGCCGCTGTCTAAAGCCTGTTAATGAAAACAGTCATTTGTATTGTAATTGTAATTAGCAACTCACAGGTTAGGTCATAGTCTGGATTTGGTTTGTGCTCATCTCAGTAAAACCAGACATTATTATTATTATTATTATTACAACCCCAATTCTGAAAAAGTTGGGACAGTATGGAAAATGCTAATAAAAACAAAGAGGAGTGATTTGTAAATGTACTTTGACTTGTATTTAAACAAAAAACGTATAAAGACAAGGTATTTGATGTTTTACCTAATCAACTGCATCGTTTTTTTAAGGTAAACATTACATTTAAAATTGATGCATGCAACACGTTCCAAAAAAGTTGGGACAATTTAGGACTAATAGTTAAAATAAGAAGGTGATGTGAAACAGGTGAGGCAATCGTGTAATCATAGTATATAAGGAGCCTCCAAAAAAGGCCTCGTCCTTCAAGAGCAAGGATGGGTCGAGGCTCGCCAATCTGCCAACAGATTCGTCAGTGAATCCAACACTTTGAGAACGACATTCCCCAAAGACAAATCGGTGGGATTCTGGGCATTTCACCTTCTACAGTGCACAATATAATTAAAAGAATCAAGGAATCCGGTCAAATCTCAGTGCGTGAAGGGCAAGGCCAAAAACCACTTCTGAATGCGTGTGATCTCCCATCCCTCAGACGTCACTGTCTTAAAACCGTCATGAGTCTGTAATGGATGTCCTGACATGGGCTCGGGAATACTTTGGTAAAGCTTTCTCAGTCAACACCATTCGCCACTGCATCCACAGATGCAAGTTAAGGCTTTACTATGCAAAGCAGAAGCCACATCAACACTGTCCAGAAGTGCCGCCAGCTTCTCTGGGCTCGGTCTCATCTGGGATGGACAGCAGCACAGTGGAATCGTGTTCTGTGGTCCGATGAGGTAACATTTCAATTAGTTTTTGGACAAAACAGCCGTCGTGTTCTCCGGGCCAAAGAGGAAAAGGACCATCCAAGCTGTTACCAGCGTCAGGTCCAAAAGCCAGCATCTGTCATGGTATGGGGGTGTGTCAGTGCCCATGGCAGGGGTAACTTGCACATCTGTGAGGGCACCATTAATGCAGAAAGATATGTACACATTTTGGAGCAACGTGCTGCCATCCAGATCTTGTCTTTTCCAGGGACGTCCCTGCATTTTCCAGCAGGACAATGCCAAACCACATTCTGCCCGGATTACAGGCACATGGTTGCGTAGGCAGAGTGCGGGTGCCAGCATGGCCTGCCTGCAGTCCTGACCTGTCTCCCATTGAGCATGTGTTGCGCATTATGAAGCGCAAAATAAGACAACGAAGGCCCCGTACAGTTGCGCAGCTGAGGAAATGCTTAATGGATGAATGGGGGAAAATCCCGCTTGCTAACCAACTGGTGTCTTCAGTGCCAAACACTTAAGTGTTATTAAAAGAAAAGGTGATGTTACACAGTGGTAAACAGTCGACTGTTTGGAGATTTGAAATGAGTGTATATTTTCAGAAATAAATTAATCAAATAATGTGTTAATAATGTGTTTTCAATATAGTACAGGGTGAATTGAATTTTCAAATGACTCTTTTTGTTAGTTTTTTTGCATTTTCCATACTGTCCCAACTTTTTCGGAATTGGGGTTGTATTCTCTTGGCTGTTGTCTTCCTATAACTCCGAATCCTCGCTGTCCCGATCACATCTCGCCTCCTCTGTCTCCTCACAGACTGCTGGAGCTCATGGCCGTCTCCTCTCCTGACACCGTGGTGGACGTCGCCACTAATTATTTCTATTTCATGGCGTGTAAACCGGCCGCTGCCGACTGAGTCGCTCTGTTTTACATTTGTAATGTCTTTCACCTGTGCCTGGGTCTGTGCTGCTGCAGAATAACGACGCTCCGCCCGACTGCAGTGCTGAGCGACAATCTCATCTCCCCCGTGCCTGGACTGTCTGTGGCAATGAACACACACACACACACGCACACACACACATATGAGTTGCACTATGTCCCTGTTTGCAGTGTGTTGTTATAACAGCTCTGAGCCGCCGTGTAGGGACAGTGACGAATAAGCATTTTAAAATGGAAAAAAATTATAGCTCTTTGTACCTTAATTAGAATGTTATGAATATATTTCAAAAAGTTTTATTTCTGAAAAAAATCATTTATACTTTATTATAAATCATATGATTTCTAGTATCAGAAATGTCAAACCGGTTTTTTTCAGCATAGAGTGGGTTATAAGTATTCATAGTTTGATCTCAACAAACATATCCAGCCCCACAAAAATAAATAAATAACAATTAATCTCACATATTTGGGCTTTTCTATCGACATCGGCGCATTGTTTGAAGCTGCAGAGTGAACAATGCTGGGAAATGTCTGAAAATGCTTTCTAGTAAAAATGATGATTATTGTTGTATCTTTAACTCAAGGACACAGACTTGTGTATTTTTACAAGAATAATCTGTGTCGTCCTGCTTGACTGATATTGCTACTCGGAGTGACACGCTGTGACATTTCATGTGGGATGATCTCTAAAGAGAGTCTCTGCAGCAGAGATGCACTTAAAAATCATTCTGTATTTAACCCAGAGTGAGAGTCACTACATGCATCATTTTCTTAATTAACAGTAAATAATCAGAAGTGAGACGTCACTTTGATGTAATACAATTCCACTCGAGGCACAGGCTTTGATAAAACAGTGGCTGTAAAACATTTTAAGATTTAAAAACATTAACGTTATCATTTTCAGTAACTATTTTTAGGTGATACAGGAACCATGTAAACATGCCATTAAAAAAATGGCAACAACAACGTTGTAACTCATTTATGACATGAGGTCAATTCAATTAACAATTCAACAGAATAAAAAGTATGTTAAACGTTTTGATATCATATAATTTTAAATATATAGGAATTACGCAATTTCTGAACTTGGATTGAAATATTCTCTTAAAACGTGCAAATTGCTTCATGGCATAAACATAAATTAAAACAATAATGACCATGTTGCCGTTTGCTTGTTATTTAAGGACATCCACACAGACAGAATTTGCATTAAAACTACAGAAGTAATATTATAAACATGTTAGTGTGTTATTAAGACAACACGCCTACACGCTTACAAATATTCCTAAAAACAAAAAAGCATATAAGCAAGTCACTCCAGATAACGAGTGACATTGTTGGATTACGGAAAGTGATCGTTTTCCGGTATGAAAAATACAAGTTTTAACTTATGAATCAGGCAATTACTTAACCATTTATATAAATGTATTACTTAGACCTACAACTATTCAATGTCATCTTTCACATTAAAAACACAATAAAAATAATAATAAAAAAACAATATTATAAATGCTTTGTAAGTGTTGTCCAGTATGACACAGAATTCTGTACCCTAGTGCACCAGCGATCGAAAAGGTCAAATTATCAACATTTTAGGAGAGACTGACTAAACTTTCTGCTCAGTCTGGGGTCCTTCACACTCTTCTGAATGATGCAACGTGCGTCACATGGCTGGCAAAATGTGTGAAATGGGTGAAAACGCTCCTGAGTGTCTGCTGTCCGGAATGACATTGGAAGAATCTCAATCTGGGGACAAACGTTTTTTTCATGTAAAAATGAAATTAAGAGTCTTTGCAATATTTTAATACATAAGTACAAACACTCACACAATTATGCTCAACTGTTAGATCTCAGGTTTTATAGTTTTTTAATGAGTATTTGTTACATTTTTGAATTTTCATTTGAGGTGTGGACAGTTATCCAGTATGACATTTTGGATGATTGGAGATTAATAGCTGCTAAAATTTTAAATACTCATGAAAAATACTTCTATTAGTGAATAACTCGGTGAATAAAGTGCTCTGAGATCGGCCTGCATGCTGTACAGAGGCTACTCGTCCCCAGACACTAAATTAATCAGGAGAATTAACCCTGCTCTGGTACCATGAAAAAAGTTACGTTGACAGTACCATTGGAGTGGGGTCACAGAGACCCCATGGTACCACAGCAGGGTAAAGGCAGCCTTAATCCTTCACTTGGATCACATGTAAATGACTGATTCTTATATTGTTCATTAAACTATATGGATTTATTTTCCGCGTCTTGTTGATTATCTCTTCAGCCTGCCGAACACCGCAGACTCCAGCCGACTGCACCCAGTTGAGGCAGGAGTGTCACCGTCGCTCTGCCACGCTGCCGATGTCAACAGAGCAGCGGGTCACGGGTTTACACTACCCGCCTGTCCGAGTTCAGGGGAGTCCAGTTCAACGCACTTAGTGAATTCCCAGATAACGCCACCGCATGCCCCAGTGCAAAAGGGTCGTCACGATCACGTCAGTTATCTAACAACGGAAAAAGGTGCCAGTCTTCAAAATGGTAAGCTTTAGTCTCGCGAGACGTGTCAAGGCGTGTCTGTTCATCGGTGGAGTTTCAGCATGAAGCCCTGATGTGAAAATCACAAACTTATTCAGAGATTACGGCGTCATATTGTAGAGAAGCCACAGCATTATAAAGAAGTCTGTTTTATCAAAACAGCTGGGAGTCTTGATATGAAAGCATGAGTGCGGACATCACACGGTATGTCTGTTATACAGGTAACGAGCTGAGATTAGGAGCACTCCCTTTAAGAGAGTCTCAGCTCGTTACCTGTATAAAAGACACCTGGGAGCCAGAAATCTTGCTGATTGATAGGGGATCAAATACTTTTTTCCCTCACTGTAAAGGATCTGCTGCTGACGTCTTGGTGCCAGATACCACAGCACACCTTCAGAGCTCTAGTGGAGTCCATGCCTCGACGGGTCAGGGCTGTTTTGGGACCTGCACAATATTAGGCAGGTGGTCATAATGTTATGGCTGATCGGTGTATATATGTGTGTGTGTGAGAGAGTCTGATTGACTACACGACTGCCGGGGTCCCTGCGGTAGACTGCTCTTATGACATGCAGGCTGGATATCACGGCCCTTCTGAACACTGAGTTTCAGCCCTTCCTCCACTTTGCTCACATTTTAATAGTTAGCAACTTTTACGTATAAAGAATGAAAAGGCAGTATAAACGACCTGAACTTGAGAAAATACTGAATATGCACAAAATTAAAAGAAATGTAATACAGAAAATGTAAATTGAAACTTTCAGTAATCAAATGTTCTCAGTAAATACTACTCCTACACAAGACCAAGTTTCCTGCATTACAGAATAGATCAAACGTATTATTTAAAGAAAAGATGAATGTAAAGATTGAATAAATACAATTATTAAGTTTTAAAGGTGTTAGTGTGTGTATGTCTGCGTGTGTGTAGGTGTGTGTGTGTGTGTGTCAGTGTGTGTCTGTGTGTTAGTGTGTGTCTGTGTGTGTATGTGTCTACGCGTGTGTCAGTGTGTATGCGTCTGCGTGTGTGTCTGTGTATGTGTGTGCGTGTATGTATGTGTGTGTGTCTGCGTGTGTGTGTCTACGCGTGTCAGTGTGTATGCGTCTGCGTGTGTGTGTCTGTGTATGTGTGTGCGTGTATGTATGTGTGTGTTAGTGTGTGTCTGTGTGTGTATGTGTCTGCGTGTGTGTGTCTACGCGTCTGCGTGTGTGTGTCTGTGTATGTGTGTGCGTGTATGTATGTGTGTGTTAGTGTGTGTGTGTCTGCGTGTGTGTGTTAGTTAGTGTGTGTTAGATAAATAATCTCCAGTCTCAGCATCTCGGGGGAGTGAGACCTATCTAGAGAGATAAGCGCAGGGAGACACAGTCACACTAGAGTCACACCGGATCATGTGTCAGTCAGGCAGGTCTGTAGTGAGATAGGGTTAACCCTAAACGATCAGGCACAGAAAATAGAGATGGGCTACTAATGGAGAAAACCGATCAATAAATGAATAACATAACCATAACAACAGGGGGAATTATAAAGACCAAACCGACACAGTCGAATATTTGAACGTTTTATTAAGAACTTGCTTCACCAAACACTTTACACGGTCCTTCCACAAGACAAGAGTCCTGAGGGTATAAGACTCATTGTCTGCATCTCAGTAATGCACAATGGTGTTGAAACATGCACAGTGCACTGCAATACATGACATTATATCGATGCGATAGATTTGACTATTTCGCTTTTCTATATACAGTTGTAACAAAACATACACAGCAACAGAAATAGGGTCTGCAATATATTCATATTTCACACTGCTTAATGAATTGTGTAAAATGCTCTGTGGGCTTATTGCATATATCAGAGTCATTTTAAACTCCTCTTGAGGAGACCTAGGAGTAATAAGTGGCTCTGTTGGGTTGGGGGTCTGAGCTCAGGCATCTCCAGAAGCCTCTTAACGACCTTCTCTGTTTCAAGAGCCGAGTTTAGCCATTTGGCATCCCTTTTAACTGCATGTAGTCTCAGCATCTCATATATTGTACTATATATTGTACGTGTCTCAGGATATAATATAGAAGTCTCAGCATCTCAGTATATATTGTATGCGTCTCGGTATATAGTATATAATATATACCGAGACTTATATACTATATACCGAGACATGTACAGTATATATGGAGATGCTGAAACTTATATACTATATACTGAGATGCCGAGACTTACATGCGCCTCGGTATATAGTATGCAAGTCTCAGCATCTCAGTATATATTGTACGTGTCTCAGCATCTCAGTATATATTGTACATGTCTCAGTATATAATATAGAAGTCTCAGCATCTCAGTATATATTGTACGTGTCTCAGTATATAATATAGAAGTCTCAGCATCTCCGTATATATTGTACGTGTCTCAGTATATAATATAGAAGTCTCAGCATCTCAGTATATATTGTACGTGTCTCAGTATATAATATAGAAGTCTCAGCATCTCAGTATATATTGTATGTGTCTCGGTATATAGTATATAATATATACCGAGACTTATATACTATATAGCGAGACATGTACAGTATATACGGAGATGCTGAAACTTATATACTATATACTGAGATGCCGAGACTTACATGCGCCTCGGTATATAGTATGCAAGTCTCAGCATCTCAGTATATATTGTACGTGTCTCAGCATCTCAGTATATATTGTACGTGTCTCAGTATATAATATAGAAGTCTCAGCATCTCAGTATATATTGTACGTGTCTCAGTATATAATATAGAAGTCTCAGCATCTCCGTATATATTGTACGTGTCTCAGTATATAATATAGAAGTCTCAGCATCTCCGTATATATTGTACGTGTCTCAGTATATAATATAGAAGTCTCAGCATCTCAGTATATATTGTACGTGTCTCAGTATATAATATAGAAGTCTCAGCATCTCAGTATATATTGTATGTGTCTCGGTATATAGTATATAATATATACCGAGACTTATATACTATATACCGAGACATGTACAGTATATACGGAGATGCTGAAACTTATATACTATATACTGAGATGCCGAGACTTACATGCGCCTCGGTATATAGTATGCAAGTCTCAGCATCTCAGTATATATTGTACGTGTCTCAGCATCTCAGTATATATTGTACGTGTCTCAGTATATAATATAGAAGTCTCAGCATCTCAGTATATATTGTACGTGTCTCAGTATATAATATAGAAGTCTCAGCATCTCAGTATATATTGTATGTGTCTCGGTATATAGTATATAATATATACCGAGACTTATATACTATATACCGAGACATGTACAGTATATACGGAGATGCTGAAACTTATATACTATATACTGAGATGCCGAGACTTACATGCGCCTCGGTATATAGTATGCAAGTCTCAGCATCTCAGTATATATTGTATGTGTCTCAGCATCTCAGTATATATTATATACTATATACCGAGACGCATGCAAGTCTCAGCATCTCAGTATAGATTATATTTGTCTCAGTATATAGTATTTAATATATACAGAGATGCCGAGACACATACAATATATACGGAGATGCTGAGACTTGCATGCGTCTCGGTATATGGAATACAAATCTCAGCATCTCAGTATATATTATACACGTCTCGGTATATAGTATATAAGTCTCAGCATCTCAGTATATAGTGTATAGGGTACTTATACACTATATACTAAGACACTACATATGGAGACTCTCACACATAGTATTCTCTAAGACGCACGCACACGCACACGCTAGGGGATACTTCCTGGCATTACTCCCTCACATCCGCCCTGCAGCAACACAGGCGGAGGAAGAAGTTGGAGAGGCGTTTCCACCTGGACAGTCTGGCCTGGCTCGGCACCTCCGCAGCATCTGAAACACAGAGACACACGTGTCAGCGTCTCTGTCCCCTGCATCGCCTCCCCACACCGTCCCGTCGGCCTGGACTCTGGGTCCAGTTCAAAGCTCAAGCGTTGCAGGAGACGACAATGTCTACAGCTGTGAAACATTTTCAAAAGGCCCTGATGAAAACCAACGAACCACAGGACAGAAACGCTGGCTTCCCACGGAGAGACTCCTCTCACCAGAACATACCTGCGGGGTGATGCTCAGAGCCGTCCTGTCCAGGATCCTCGTCCTCTACGGGCTGCTCGGATGCTGCGGTCTGGGTCTCTTGCTGTGACGGAAGATTCTGTGTGCAGATAGGACAGAGCAGAGTCTCAGTACACGGTCACCATGTGTCACGTGTGGCCGTGTGACACTCGGGGGGGAGGGGCTAAAACACAGGGCTGCAGCCGAACCGACACACAGAGCCGACGACAGCACAGAGCAGTCCGCCGTGCGTCCGCCTGCCGGCTCCCTGCGGGACATTAAAGCCGACGCCGGAGACAATCAAACCGAGCTAAAGACACGATCGCAGCACAGAGTCGTGCACAGAGCCTGGCCACAGGCAGGCGCAGTCACAGATCATATGGGAAGTCATGGGTGACCTGACCGTCTAGTACTGGCACTGTGTAATTGTCATACAAACGGTGATTAACGTCATAAGTGCGTGAACAGTAATGCTGCGAAATGATTTCCTGTTCATAAAACCTGCCTCATTTGGTCCCGAGGTGCCTTGATGTGGCTCCGACTGTCCGGCTCAGACTGTGTGGATCTCTGCACAAGTCACAATAGCGACAGGATTACATGTCCATCACATTGCACACAACCGCGGAGCAGCAGCACGGCGCATATTGAGTACAGGAGCGCAGCAGCGCGGCTCTAGCGGACAAGCGCAGCGCTGCACACCGTCTGCGTTACTGCGCCGGGCCGAGTGCTATGCACGGCTCAAGTAGATTTATTAGGCGAATGACACCTAGCAGACGGACTCTACAGCTCAGAGACACGTGTGAATCATGCCACTGATCTGTGAGGTCTGAGGACTCGCTCCCGGAGACAAGCGGCTCTAATTGAACCTGCTCCTTAACTGGGTAGAAGCGCGAGCTGTTCTGCACAGCGGCGCTGACTAGGGGACTGGATGCTGCTGACCAGGGGATAAAATCGACTTCACCAGAAATACACGAGGGTGCGTAAATGTGTGGTGAACATGTCACTATTATTATTATTAAATTGTATTTCTTGGCAGACGCCCTTATCCATGACATTTATTCAGGAAATTAATCAAAAGTAATTAAAATTAATGGCGTCATTAAAAGTAATTGTTTTTAAGCTACAATGTAAAAGTCCGTTTCTCTGTCATCTGCACTCTGACCACTGCTCTCTCCGCAATGCATAACCCGACACCTGCTTTATCAGCTGAGCGCCAGGGCTGAGGGGTCCTTTGGTTTGGGTCAAAAATATCATGTCTAGGGATGATGACAGACCGTAACGTCCTTCCATTGCTCAGTACCTGCACGCCAGCAAAGACGCGATGCAAACAAAACACGTTTCTCTTCAGCAGCAAAAATGCACGTCTCCATCGCAAATCGTTTCCCCATAAATTAATACGTTGTAATTGATGCAATTGATGAATACTTATCAAACATAAGAACTTTGTTAAATAAATATCCATGTAAAAATGCATTATTAGAAGACGTATGGAAATGGCATCATAACAGCAGACCTGTCAACTCTCGTATTATTGTCCCGACATTATCACAACTGTTCATTGTCACAATTTCAAACTAACTATAAAGGTTGTGACGGTTTGTTTATAAAGGAATATTTTGCAATTACAGCTGTAATTGACAGACAAATATGTTTTTCTTTCATTTTTTATACATTTTCATTCAATTGCAGTTTAGCAATGTGAGCTGCAATGAAAATGCCTGAACGTTAGCGTCCTTGTGGCAATGTTTTCCGGTCACAACAGCGAAATACAAAATGTACAAGACCTACCCATCTAGCTAATTTATAAACGATTGACTCTTCCTCTCCACACCTCACTCAGACTGCCGCTCTGCGTTCGGAAACACACCTGTGCGTTTGAGTTCCAGTGAATACAGAATAAAGAGCAGTGGCTGCTGTGTGTGTGTGTTCATGTGTTTGTTGCTCCTCTTTCCTTTCCTGTCATTGCTAGTTTCGCAGAAGGGCGTTTGGCTTTTAGGTGGGTTAACATCCCAGCTGTAGATTCGTGGTAGTTTAATTGCACTGCACATATTATACACTCGTGTGCTTCTCTGTAAGGAAGCCATGGGGCGCGTTGTAGCGCAGATGTCCGCAGACATGCGCAGACCTGCAGAATCCCACTGATTGTGCGAATATGAACGCAACTATTAGAACTCAAGCACTTTTTGAAACGGATCGACCAATACATTATGAGAAATTAAAACAAGTGAAGTTCCTGTACACTTGTTGCCTGGTAAGATTGACAGATTTACCCACCACTGGCTAAATCGACCTGTGTTTGGCGGATGTTCATTGTATTCCCTGCTGCTGACCCTTCGGTCAAGTCATCCTCAGTTATCTGGCGGCCGCGTTGAGGAGCGGGCGCTCTCTCACTGCCAGCAGAAGGACAGCGGGCCGCCCTTCGGCTCAGCCGGTGGCTGCACGTACTGCAGCTCCAGGACTGGGGCGCATGGTACTCACCGCTGTGGGCGTCTCCTCAGGAGCTGCGTCCTGCTCCTCTTCCGCCACAGACAGCTGAACCTCCGTCAGCACGACTGCTAGTACTGCCTCCTCCTCATGGCGCTCCCGGGGGACCGGCTCCTCCTCATGGCGCTCCCGGGGGACCGGCTCCTCCTCATGGCGCTCCCGGGGGACCGGCTCCTCCTCATGGCGCTCCCGGGGGACCGGCTCCTCCTCATGGCGCTCCCGGGGGACCGGCTCCTCCTCATGGCGCTCCCGGGGGACCGGCTCCTCCTCATGGCGCTCCCGGGGGACCGGCTCCTCCTCATGGCGCTCCCGAGGTACCACGATCACTGGCGCAGGCACTGGGGTGGGCAGGGTTACCGGTGCCGTCTCAGTGGGGGGCACGATCACTGGCGCAGGCACTGGGGTGGGCAGGGTCACCGGTGCCGTCTCAGTGGGGGGCACGGTCGGTGGCGCAGGCACTGGGGTGGGCAGGGTTACCGGTGCCGTCTCAGTGGGGGGCACGATCACTGGCGCAGGCACTGGGGTGGGCAGGGTTACCGGTGCCGTCTCAGTGGGGGGCACGATCACTGGCGCAGGCACTGGGGTGGGCAGGGTCACCGGTGCCGTCTCAGTGGGGGGCACGATCACTGGCGCAGGCACTGGGGTGGGCAGGGTCACCGGTGCCGTCTCAGTGGGGGGCACGGTCGGTGGCGGAGGCACAGGGGGGGGCGGGATCGCCGGTGGCGTCTCCCAGGGGGGGGGCATCGCTGGCGCCGGCGTGGTCAGGGGCTCAAGGACGGGAACCGGACTCTGGAATGAAATGAACGCACATAAACACACACAGCGCACGAACACGCAACACAAGCCAGCGGAGCCGTCTGACTCGCCCAGTTCAGTGCCGCTTTTCTCTGTCTTTCCTACTTTAGTTAAGAGCTGCAGTGATTGTTTATGTGGTTACTTGTTTAGCGAAGAATTGTGCATCTCGCATATGGGCCCAATTAGCGCCATACTTGCACCTGCATTGTAGTAAGAGCAGCGACTGTTTGTTAGTTACAGTACTTGCAATATTAGCCCTTTTAATCCCTGTTAGATAGCATTTCAGAGTGTTATCATGCTTCTTGTGTTATCGGTTGATTTCCTCCTTGCTCCCTTTCCTGTAGCCCTTGACTGTGACCTACATCTTGACAGGACTTCGCTTTACTTTCCAGGATGTAGGACCTCACTTACTGTACTGAACTGTGTAAATTGGAAGTTGTAAAATGTATTATATCTTGAATTGCTTTGTATAATGTAAATCTGAATTTGTAAATGTTTGATGCCTTTACCTAACTGTAATTTTGCACTTATGTTGCAAGTCACCCTGGATAAGGGCGTCTGCTAAGAAATAAAAATATTATTATTAATAATACACACACACACTCTCTCCCTCCTTCTCCCTCTCTCTCACCAGTGGGGTGGCTCCACAGTCCAGCAGGCAGCGGATCAAGTCTGGATCCTGCATCTGTTGAGCCTTCTTCATGGCCGTGCACTTCTCAAAGTTCCCCTGGTCCATGTCTACCCCAGCTAGGGACCAGGCCCGCAGCAGGTCTTGGTCCCTCTTTTTCACGGCACTAGGAAACAGAGACAGAGAGTCAGCGTGGGACGGCGCAGCACAGGGACTCGGCCCTGAAGCGGAGGCGCGCGGACAGACCCACGTGGGCCGCACTCACCTGACCAGCTCCATTCCCAGCTTGAAGGGGGCGATGCTCACGGGGGCCTCCTCCCTCCGCAGGATCTGGATGATCTCAAAGTGCCTGGGAATACAGGATTACACGTCATTACAAGCCAACAGAAACACACAGCACAGTGCGTACACCGCCCAGCACTACCACACAACACACAGACACACAGTACAGTGCTGACCTGTGCTTGACTGCCACGCGCAGGGGCGTGTGACCGAAGTGGTCGACAGCAGCAGTGTCTGCCCCGATCTCAAGCAGGTACAGGACCATTTCCTTCCTGCCCAGCTCGCAGGCCTTGTGCAGCGCTGTGACCCCCTCTCTGTCTGCCTTGTTCACATCCGTCTGAGAGAGAGAGAGAGAGTCATCCATATATCCATGTTTCCATATCTCCCTACGGAGAGAGGATAGAGACAGTACAGACACTGATGGACTGGATCTGCTTATCCGACAGTCCATTTCTCCGTCTTACCAATTTCAGCGTCTTCTTTAGTGACTCAAGCTCATTCTTCTCAATTGAGCCACACACAGAGGGCTTTCTGACCTCAGAAACCATCTTGTCCCCCTCCTGAGAGAGAGAGAGTACAAAACATGTTAGTGTTAGTGTGTTTATCTGCCGCCTGCCCACCCGCCTCATATCCCCATATTTCAGATTTCATTCAGTGAGAAGCCGAGCGGCGGGATTCCCTCCTGCGACTCTCGCGCAACCTTTCGCGTTTCAATCTTGTGAACATTTTTTTTAAATTGTATTTTATCAGGCACAAAGTCTGCGGAATAATTGATATCGTACCTTATTTTGTATTAATGTACTATAGAAAACTGATAATTATTACTAATGTTGTGTTAGTCATGGCAATAAAGCAGCTTTAATTGAAAATGTAAGCAAGAGAGAGAGCGATGTACAGTGTACCTCCTTGGTCTTTGGCTTGGGATCTTCTTGTTTCTTCACCACGCCGCCCCATCGTGGGAGACTGGGGTCCCGGGGGATGCCCTGCATGCAATGGAGAACATTTGAACACAAACGCATCAGACTCAGCACAGCGCAGCACAGGGGCGCCATGCAGCTACGGGTTTTGGGGGCACAGCTGGAAAACGGATGAGGATTGCCATGAGTGGTTGCTAGTTCATGCCTTTAACTACATGTATAGGCTGTTCCAAGTTACTTTAAATGTCCTTTAATGTTCCTCAAAAAATGCAAAAGTACTGATAGTACTACAGAACAAAGTTTTTAACGTTTCTTCAATCCCGTAACAATGCAGTGGGCTTAAAGCACTGTCTCAACCCTGTCCCAGAGGAGCCCCTACCCTGCTGGATTCTGCTCAAACTGAGCTCAATTACTCAATTGAACTAATCATTTCCTAAATCAGAGCCTTTCAACGGGTTTGAACAGTGGGGTTCATCATCATGATGGACCAGCAGTGCAGTGACTGACAGCGATGCTCCAACATGTCCGAGTTATGTGGCGTTTCTGTGAACACGTTTATAGACGCAGCTCATAAACAGCAGAGGCATCAGACCGCGACTAGGCCTGCACTTGCATTTCCTGTGTTAGTGAGCAGATCGCACGACTGCCGGTTTAAAACGCAACATCACGTCTGACATTTCGGAGAAAATACTAAATAAACGGCCTGTGCATCTCAAACTGCCGCGGAGCGAGCGAGTAAAGTGCGAGTAACATCCCCGGCAGCGGCGCCTGCGCGGACGGGTCTGTGGTCGGAGGACATCGCGGTCAATGTCGGGCCTTTTTGTCAGCATTTTATCGCGGGGGCTGCGGGGGGAGCAGCCAGAACACTGAAGAAAAACGTATCGACATCAATTCATGAGAAACGTGAACTTACAGGGTCCTTCTCTGTCCAGAAGACCCTCGCAGGAAGAGGCGTCCGCACCACCTCATGTCCGGCGCTCAAGCTACGGCTCAGAACGCGCGCAGGGGCTTATATAGCGGCCCGCTTTGTGACGTCACACACCGCCCTGCAGGGGCGTGGCTAAGCACACAGCGTAATTAGAGACTCATCTGAAGGCGCTATAAAATAAAGGCTGAGGAGCAGTAATTGCTGTATTTGGGCTACATTTGTATCTGTGTTGTGTATTCATGCTACTGTAGCCAGTAATATTATTTTCTGTAGTATTGTATGGATTTACATAATATGAAGCTAGAATGAGCTGAAACTTGAAATAAATGAAACAGAACTGAAATAAATGCTTTCACTTGAACTTTGTTTCTTTGTCATGTTTCTTAAGGTGAGACACTACAGGCAAACATTGTGATTTCACTTCCATATGTCGTTTTTCTTGTTCTGGGATATTTGGCAACTAGACCTGCCATACTTTCATAATGTATACATCCATCGCCAATGATATAAATCCTTGGTGTGTATATTTGTATCCCAAGTCGTCAATAGCACTTGGCATAAATGTGGCTCCTGAAAGCATTTCTCATGTAGAAGTTCAGCCACTAATTTTAAAACTCTCCCTATTGAATCACATATCTTTCAAACGTTTGATTTGCAAGGCATATACTACTCCATCTATGGCCATTTCCCTTGTAGGCATTGAGCTTCGTGTTGAACTAAATACAAGTGAAACCCAAGCATACAAAAAATCCTATTACAAGTGTACTGTTTTAGATTTTGTCAATTTAGAAGTTGTATATCAATAGTCAATTAATTTGTGTGACATTAACGGTCATATTTTATGGGAAATACATTGTAATTGCATGTTTTTATCTGCCTTTTTCTCAAAATGACCTCTTTCTCATGCGCCAAATAGTTTTCCTCCGTGTAGGTACAGTTACATTATTCCACACACTGGTCCTTAGGACTGAAGTCAGACGTATCAGAGGCTTCTTTAAATATATTGTGTCAGTCTGAATTGAAGTGGCATTTTATCTGTAATTCGATGCAAGTTGACAAATGGAATAGTGTGGGCAGGGAGAGAGAAGAAGAGGAGAGGGAGAGGGACAGGAGGGGGCGTGTACATCTTTCTTAGATGGGGCTGCACCACACTAGAGAGCAGGAGCACAGCAGGACGTTTACTCTGGCAGGAAGGTGTGGGACAGTGTGGTGCTGGACAGGATCAGTGAGACGGACAGTATCTGTGTGTGTGTGTGAGACTCACATCTTCTCTCTCTCTCTCTCTCTCCCCAATGCAGCGCTCATGTGTATGAACTCTCTCTCTCTGTGTCTCAGAGCTGGCGTGTGACGCGGCACAGGAGGCCCTATGTTTTTCTGTGTCTGTGTATCAGGCCCTACTGTAATACATGTGTACTGTACATGTATTCCCTCTTTTCAGTCAATAGACAACGTAACTAAATGTGTCCAGTGTCTTGCTTATACAAAAAAAATATATAGACTCGATAGACTGGATAGGATCCTTGATCACTCAGTTATTAATGGACACCAGACGAGCACGATGGGGCGAATGGGCTCCTCTCGATTGTAAACTTTCTTATGTTCTTATATATATTTCTTTGAAACTCAAGATGCTGTAATATTTATTTGAATATATCCATGATCTCAGACCCAGAATAATATGATTCTAGCATCTAGGTAATTAGTACTGGCTTATATTAAAACAAAATGGCTTGTTATTTCATGTTAGCAAAAATACAGAATTGTATTATTTTGAGGTCATCATCAGTGAGAAACATCTCCAATTCCCAACATGCTGTCTAACCTCCTCAGAAGCACTACGGCAGTATTGTGGTGATGTTCTCTTCTTGTGTCTGTTTTGTGAGCAGGGAGAGATCTACAGGTCAGGGTTTGTGCTGTGTTACATACAATGTCATCCAGGGCCAAATATCATAACGCAATTGTGCTCTAGACTTTAGCTAAGAAAAGATGCTGTTGCTGCTAAAAGTTCCCTTTTTAGCCTTTACATGTATGTTTGTACATTGTATGTTTGTTTGTACATGTGTGTGCTCATACAAATGTTTACGAGACAGTGGGTTTAAGCCCGTGATAGTGTGATGTTGTGCCAAGTGGGCTACAGTGAGGGGCCCCCAAATCAAATCCATTAATAACTAAGTGATCAAAGATCCTATCCCGTCTGTTTCTGAATGTTCCCAAATTGTCTCTTCAGCCACATCGCTGGGAGTTTGTTCAGATTGTGACGCCTCTCTGTGTAAAGAAGTGTCTCCTGTTTTCTGTCTTGAATGCCTTGAAGCCCAATTTCCATTTGTGTCCCCGGGTGCGTGTGTCCCTGCTGATCAGGTTCAGGTCCCTCAGTCTCTCAGTAGGACATTCCCTTCAGACCTGGAATAAGTCTGGTTGCTCTCCTCTGAACTGCCTCTAGAGCAGCGATATCTTTCTTGAAGTGTGGAGCCCAGAAATGTCCACAGTATCCAGATGAGCTCTAACTAGTGCATTGTACAGTCTGAACATCACTGCCCTTGATCTCAACTATACACTTTTGACAATATACCCTAGCATCGTGTTTGCCTTTTTTATTGCTGCCCCACACTGTTTGGATGGAGAAAGTGAGGAGTCCACGTAGACTCCTAGGTCTTTCTCAATTGTTACTTCATCTAGTTCTATTCCTCCCATAGTGTCATTATAGTGGACATTTTTGTTACCTGCATGTAATACCTTGCACTTGTCCACATTGAATTTCATTTGCCAGGTGTCGCCCACAACTGAATATTATCTCAGTCCCTTTGAATAGCCTGTCCTGCTGAGATTGTATCTGCTGAGCCGCCTATTTTAGTATCATCTGCAAATTTGACAAGTTTGCTAACTATCCCAGAGTCCAGATCATTAATATAGATTAGAAAAAGCAAAGGCCCTAGTACTGATCCCTGTGGAACTCCACTAACAACCTCACTCCAGTTAGAAGCGACTCCTCTAATCGACACCCTCTGTTTCCTAGACATCAACCAGTTCATAATCCATCTACTTACGTTACCCTGAATGCCTACAGCTTCCAATTTGAGGATCAGTCTTTGGTGTGGAACCTTATCAAAAGCTTTTTGAAAATCTAAGTACATCATATCATTTCTTTTTATAAGACTTATTAACGTTTTGCGTTTTTCTCAACTCACTGGTATTTGTTCGTATTTTCAGGCTTTAAAGGATGACTTCCCTCTCAGTCATGTCATCTCCCCGTTCACCAATCAGGAGAGGCGGGAAGGCATGCTGCTGAACCTGCTGATTCCCTTCGTGCTGACCGTCGGGTCGGGCAGCAAAGGTCGGTCTAGCGAGGGTTACACACAGACTTCGCTGCATAGTGAAATTGTGTTTTCTCTGATAGTAACATCTTGACGGTTTGTGTTTCACTTCTTTGTTAGAGAAGAGCCCGTTTTGTCTCTGCTGCCTATAGACAGCTGTGTCTGCGATAGTCTACAGTTAGGGTCAGTCTGTCTATAATTAGGGGGCAGGTTTCTGTGTCTGTGTTGTAATAACTGAGCTGTTCAGTGCGTGCATGTGTGTGGAGAACTCTCCGGCTCACTGCTCCACCCCGGAGACCCTGGCAAAGACCTGCGCTGGGAGGGGCTCGCCGAGTCCACTAGCCAGGCTGCCTATTTGGGTATGAGCAAAGGCAGTGGGGGCTCGGGGGCTGGGGGTGTTGAAGAAGCCAGCGGATTATTGGTCTTGAAGGGAGCAGGGGGTATGAGGCTAAAAATGAATTCAATCTTGAGGAATTAACTCTTTGAATATCCCCCACTCTGAGGGCTGATGATATACCAGCCCCCTCCCACGCCCCCGCTAGAGGGAAGAACACAGACAACAGCATCATTTAAGGACTTTCTGATTAAATACACCACTTGGAGGGGAGACAACCATTAGGCCTGGGCTCTCAGTCTGTCATCCTGTGGAGTTTTTGGTTTTCTCTCCTCAACGGGTATATTTGTTTATGAAGTCTCTGCAGCGCTCTGTGGCTACCTTGCGAAGGGCACTATAGCAAATATAAACGGATCGACTGTGTGATTCCCCTTTGGCAGTGTGATCCCTCTGCATCACCTTTCCCAGCTCAGAGTGCTGGGTAAATATCGCGGCTTATCCAAACCAAGACGTTCAATTAATTTGACCTAATCCTGCAGCTCTCAAATTGTATTCTTCTCCCAAATCTCAAACTCTGTCTCTGCTGTTATGCCCCCCGTTATGCCATTATCTCTGCTATTTCCATCTTACCCTCCGCATACCTCTCCAAGCGCTTCCTGGAACCCCGATGCTCTCCGTCCTCTGCAGCTCCTGACCCAGCCTGCCGAGAGCAGGAGATCATGGCGCGGCACCACATCGCTGACCAGCTGGAGCGCCGTTTCATCCCGTGTCCGCTGTGCAAGAGCTCGCTGATCACCGAGTTCAACAACGAGCTCAAGATCCTGAAAGAGGCCGTGCACAGCGGCTCGGGTGAGAACCTCGGATTGATGTCTGTGTTTCAGGAGAGAAGCTTGCGTTTCTTGACTTCTGTATTCTGGACTTAGCTGCAGCCTAAACAAACGGACTGACTACCTGCTCTCTCTCCTGTCGTTCTAGCCTACCAGGGAAAGACCTCCATCAGCACAGTGGGGATATATACTGAGATATATACTGAGATATACTATATACTGAGATACACACAAAATAAACATGATATACTGAGATATACTATATACTAAGATACACAATACATACCCTATATACTGAGATACACTATATACTGAGATACACACAATATATCCACTATATACTGATATACACTATATACTGAGATACACAATACATAGCCTATATACTGAGATACACTATATACTGAGATACACACAATATATCCACTATATACTGATATACACTATATACTGAGATACACAATACATACACTATATACTGATATACATACAAAATAATCATTATATACTGAGATATACTATGTTCTGAGCTACACGCAATATATTCACTATAAACTGAGATATATTATATACTGAGCTACATACAAAATAAATATTATATATTGAGATACACTACATACTGAGATACACAATACATACACTACATACTGAGATATACTATGTACTGAGATATACTATATACTGAGATATACTATATACTGAGACACACAATACATACATTATATACTGATATACACTATATACTGAGATACACAATACATACATTATATACTGATATACACTATATACTGAGATACACAATACATACACTACATACTGAGATATACTATGTACTGAGATACACACAATATAAACTTTATACTGAGATATACTATATACTGAGCTACACGCAATATATTAACTACATACTGAGATACATGCAATATATTCACTATATACTGAGATACACAATACATACACTACATACTGAGATATACTATGTACTGAGATATACTATATACTGAGACACACAATACATACATTATATACTGATATACACTATATACTGAGATACACAATACATACATTATATACTGATATACACTATATACTGAGATACACAATACATACACTACATACTGAGATATACTATGTACTGAGATATACTATATACTGAGATATACTATATACTGAGATACACACAAAATAAACATGATATACTGAGATATACTATATACTAAGATACACAATACATACCCTATATACTGAGATACACTATATACTGAGATACACACAATATATCCACTATATACTGATATACACTATATACTGAGATACACAATACATAGCCTATATACTGAGATACACTATATACTGAGATACACACAATATATCCACTATATACTGATATACACTATATACTGAGATACACAATACATACACTATATACTGATATACATACAAAATAATCATTATATACTGAGATATACTATGTTCTGAGCTACACGCAATATATTCACTATAAACTGAGATATATTATATACTGAGCTACATACAAAATAAATATTATATATTGAGATACACTATATACTGAGATACACAATACATACACTACATACTGAGATATACTATGTACTGAGATATACTATATACTGAGACACACAATACATACATTATATACTGATATACACTATATACTGAGATACACAATACATACACTACATACTGAGATATACTATGTACTGAGATACACACAATATAAACTTTATACTGAGATATACTATATACTGAGCTACACGCAATATATTAACTACATACTGAGATACATGCAATATATTCACTATATACTGAGATACACAATACATACACTACATACTGAGATATACTATGTACTGAGATATACTATATACTGAGATATACTATATACTGAGACACACAATACATACATTATATACTGATATACACTATATACTGAGATACACAATACATACATTATATACTGATATACACTATATACTGAGATACACAATACATACACTACATACTGAGATATACTATATACTGAGCTAAACGCAATATATTAACTACATACTGAGATACATGCAATATATTCACTATATACTGAGATACACAATACATACACTATATACTGATATACACTATATACTGAGATACACACAAAATAAACATGATATACTGAGATATACTATATACTAAGATACACAATACATAGCCTATATACTGAGATACACTATATACTGAGATACACACAATATATCCACTATATACTGATATACACTATATACTGAGATACACAATACATACACTATATACTGATATACATACAAAATAATCATTATATACTGAGATATACTATGTTCTGAGCTACACGCAATATATTCACTATAAACTGAGATATATTATATACTGAGCTACATACAAAATAAATATTATATATTGAGATACACTATATACTGAGATACACAATACATACACTACATACTGAGATATACTATGTACTGAGATATACTATATACTGAGACACACAATACATACATTATATACTGATATACACTATATACTGAGATACACAATACATACACTACATACTGAGATATACTATGTACTGAGATACACACAATATAAACTTTATACTGAGATATACTATATACTGAGCTACACGCAATATATTAACTACATACTGAGATACATGCAATATATTCACTATATACTGAGATACACAATACATACTGAGATATACTATGTACTGAGATATACTATGTACTGAGATATACTATATACTGAGACACACAATACATACATTATATACTGATATACACTATATACTGAGATACACAATACATACATTATATACTGATATACACTATATACTGAGATACACAATACATACACTACATACTGAGATATACTATATACTGAGCTAAACGCAATATATTAACTACATACTGAGATACATGCAATATATTCACTATATACTGAGATACACAATACATACACTACATACTGAGATATACTATGTACTGAGATATACTATATACTGAGATATACTATATACTGAGACACACAATACATACACTACATACTGAGATATACTATGTACTGAGATACACACAATATAAACTTTATACTGAGATATACTATATACTGAGCTACACGCAATATATTAACTACATACTGAGATACATGCAATATATTCACTATATACTGAGATACACAATACATACACTACATACTGAGATATACTATATACTGAGATACACAATACATACACTACATACTGAGATATACTATGTACTGAGATATACTATATACTGAGACACACAATACATACATTATATACTGATATACACTATATACTGAGATACACAATACATACACTACATACTGAGATATACTATGTACTGAGATATACTATATACTGAGATATACTATATACTGAGATACACACAAAATAAACATGATATACTGAGATATACTATATACTAAGATACACAATACATACCCTATATACTGAGATACACTATATACTGAGATACACACAATATATCCACTATATACTGATATACACTATATACTGAGATACACAATACATAGCCTATATACTGAGATACACTATATACTGAGATACACACAATATATCCACTATATACTGATATACACTATATACTGAGATACACAATACATACACTATATACTGATATACATACAAAATAATCATTATATACTGAGATATACTATGTTCTGAGCTACACGCAATATATTCACTATAAACTGAGATATATTATATACTGAGCTACATACAAAATAAATATTATATATTGAGATACACTATATACTGAGATACACAATACATACACTACATACTGAGATATACTATGTACTGAGATATACTATATACTGAGACACACAATACATACATCATATACTGATATACACTATATACTGAGATACACAATACATACACTACATACTGAGATATACTATGTACTGAGATACACACAATATAAACTTTATACTGAGATATACTATATACTGAGCTACACGCAATATATTAACTACATACTGAGATACATGCAATATATTCACTATATACTGAGATACACAATACATACACTACATACTGAGATATACTATGTACTGAGATATACTATATACTGAGACACACAATACATACATTATATACTGATATACACTATATACTGAGATACACAATACATACATTATATACTGATATACACTATATACTGAGATACACAATACATACACTACATACTGAGATATACTATATACTGAGCTAAACGCAATATATTAACTACATACTGAGATACATGCAATATATTCACTATATACTGAGATACACAATACATACACTATATACTGATATACACTATATACTGAGATACACACAAAATAAACATGATATACTGAGATATACTATATACTAAGATACACAATACATAGCCTATATACTGAGATACACTATATACTGAGATACACACAATATATCCACTATATACTGATATACACTATATACTGAGATACACAATACATACACTATATACTGATATACATACAAAATAATCATTATATACTGAGATATACTATGTTCTGAGCTACACGCAATATATTCACTATAAACTGAGATATATTATATACTGAGCTACATACAAAATAAATATTATATATTGAGATACACTATATACTGAGATACACAATACATACATTATATACTGATATACACTATATACTGAGATACACAATACATACACTACATACTGAGATATACTATGTACTGAGATATACTATATACTGAGATATACTATATACTGAGACACACAATACATACATTATATACTGATATACACTATATACTGAGATACACAATACATACATTATATACTGATATACACTATATACTGAGATACACAATACATACACTACATACTGAGATATACTATGTACTGAGCTACACGCAATGTATTAACTACATACTGAGATACATGCAATATATTCACTATATACTGAGATACACAATACATACACTACATACTGAGATATACTATGTACTGAGCTACACGCAATATATTAACTACATACTGAGATACATGCAATATATTCACTATATACTGAGATACACAATACATACACTACATACTGAGATATACTATATACTGAGACACACAATACATACATTATATACTGATATACACTATATACTGAGATACACAATACATACACTACATACTGAGATATACTATGTACTGAGATACACACAATATAAACTTTATACAGAGATATACTATATACTGAGCTAAACGCAATATATTAACTACATACTGAGATACACAATACATACACTATATACTGAGATACACAATACATACACTTTATACTGAGCTACATGCAATATATTAACTACATACTGAGATACATTACATACTGAGGCTCGGTGAATTATGAATTTTGTCCCTGCCGGCGCCTCATACCTCACACCCTTCTGAACGCCTCTTGTGTCTCAGATCTCACCCTCTAGACCGGTGCTGCTCTCAGGCTCAGCTCCAGGTCCAGGCCCTGCAGTCCACGCCTCGTCTTCTCCTGCTGTTCTGTTCCCGTCTTCCTATTTGGGGTCCGGGTATTTTCTCCTGAGCAGCCGATAGAATCCTACTGAAACCTAAAGCAAAGTTACACAAATAAAACATGATTGATACACTCATTCTGATAGCGCCTCATCCTCCGTTTCTCTAAAACAAACGTATTGAGAGAAATACACAGTTAAATGGCTCCGTCTGGTGAACACTTTGTGTATTTGTTTCCATCAGAGCTCTGTCCTGTTCTCTGCAGCTGTAGCCACCGCTGTGTAAATCTCTACACCAGGGCCATGGCAGAGGAGTTTCTCGATGTGTGGGAATGTCCTCGGAGCCGTGCTGTCCACTACTGCTGCAACTGAAACAGACAGACACACGGAACGAAAGGTTCGCTTTTTTCATACCTGCACGATGCTCTAACACACGTGTACTGAATTGACTGGATAGAAGAGGTGGGTTTGGGTGTGGATATTGGACTTGGCACGAGTTATTTAGAAAATCTAATGGTGTCCACAGCTGACGTGTCCTAGGCTTTAACTGTTATATACAAGCCATTTATCATGTCCATTTATAGTCTTACAACAACGGTATAGGACTCAAACGCATGTCCACGTTATGATGTATTTATGGAGGGATTGGTAGAATGATTGATTCTGCTGGGTTTCAGTTGTTTCCGATTCTCATGTTTTTTTTCTGAAAATCACAATGAAGTTGTGGGCCCAATCTAATTTCATAGTGGATAACTGGAGATATTGATTCTGGAGATTACGTTAATTAGTGAACCAATAACACAATACTACTCCTCCTCCTCCTCCTCCTCCTATTATTATTATTATTATTATTATTATTATTCAATTATTATGAATAATAATAACACGTGATGAACATGATAAATCCTATGACCCCTGCGCTCCTCCAGTGCCAGAAGACTAACTCTGCCTCCTCTCCACTCTCCTTCCTCCAGAGCCACTCCTTCTCATCCCTGAACCCTAAGTGGTGGAATGACCTGCCCACCAAAGTCAAAACAGCCGAGTCCTTGACCTCCTTCCGGTGCTTACTCAAGACGCATCTCTTCCGACAGCACTTGTAATTTAGTCCTTTACTCTCCTGTAAGAGAGCACTTCACAATGTTTTATCACACTACTTGCATTACTAATACTCGTATTGTTATTTAGATTTCCCCTTTGCTGCCTGGCCCTGACTGTGACCTACACCTTGTCTGCACTCAGCTTTTAAACCCAGGTTGTAAGACGTCATGTATTGTATTCACTTGTGTAAATTGAATTTGTAAAATGTATTATGCTTTGAATTTCACTGTATTATGTAAATTTGAATTTGTAATGTTATGACAAATATGACATTTTTAACATTATGACAAGCTGTTGTGACATTTAATGCATAATTGCTGATACCAGGAATACAATTTCTGATATCCAAAACACAATGTCTGATATCAATCAACAATTGTATTTTTGATATCAGAAATCTTGTCCCTGACATCCTTGGACAGCTCTTTGGTCTTGGCCATGGTGGAGAGTTTGGAATCTGATTGATTGATTGCTTCTGTGGACAGGTGTCTTTTATACAGGTAACGAGCTGAGATTAGGAGCACTGCCTTTAAGAGAGTGCTCCTAATCTCAGCTCGTTACCTGTATAAAAGACACCTGGGAGCCAGAAATCTTGCTGATTGATAGGGGATCAAATACTTATTTCCCTCATTAACATGCAAATCAATGTATAACTTTTTTGAAATGCGTTTTTCTGGATTTTGTTGTTGTTATTCTGTCTCTCACTGTTAAAATACACCTACCATTAAAATTATAGACGGATCATTTCTTTGTCAGTGGGCAAACGTACAAAATCAGCAGGGGATCAAATACTTTTTTCCCTCACTGTACTTCCCAGAACATTGTCAAATAGATCATGATATGAAAGACTAAGTAATTGATCTCATACAATTACTAAAAAGTACTAAATTCAGTACAATATTTTATGGGGATTTGAGCTATATATCAATAGAAAACAAGCACATAAAAACAACAACGTTTCATTTTTTATATGCAATGCCATGTTTTATCACGTTTTTCAGGGGGAATAGGAAATACATAGTTGTCAGGTTAATGTAACGTATAAAGCATTTAAGAGAGTGCACATTTTGTGTCCTATAATTGGTCATGTCAAAGCAACGGCTAATCAGACCTATTTCTAATTAAAAGAAAAAGCTGAGCCACTGTTGTTTACTATAATTTTGCTCATATTTAAGTGATCAGTTCAGTTTTAAAAAGGCACCAGCAGGGCCATTGATACACTGCGTGTCTTCGGCAACACAATTCACAGGCTGCGATCCTCCACGTGTCCACTAGATAGAGACAGATGAGCACTAATGTTGAAACCTTGTTAATTGAGACGGGAAATGTAGGCCAGTAAACCACAGAAAGCATGAGAAAATCCGCGATTATTCCCACATTGTCCAGGATGCGCTTATTTGTGTCTTTACAGCCCTATATGCTGTTAACCCCAAAACAGTGAAAATTGACCCTTTCACTGCCACTCCCGGACACAGTTTGAAACATAACTGACCCTAGAAAAGTAACACTTTCTCTGACTATATCTCGAAATATGTGGTGTTTGGCAGTACAGGTTACTTATTTAGATACGGTTGCTGGTTTTCATGCCCCCTAAATCATTTCCAGTGAAGGGATTGATAGCTCTGACTGCAGTTTTCATCTTGCGTGTGTTGGCTGCACAAAAAACAAACAAACAAACACAAAACAGTGCACTGTGGGAATCGCTGGGATCACAGAGTTAATGGCAGCGTTTGGGAAAACATGGAAACTTGGTCCGTGTACATTTGTACATTTGTCACAGGTTGGATTCAGAACCAGATGAATTGGGTCCAACATGGCCTTGAATGAACTGGAAAAACAACAAACAAAAAAAAAAAGGTTTGCTTTTGTATCTGAAATGTCTGGAAAACATCTATGCCCAAAGTTTACATAAAACACATTGTGTGTTTTGGTCCCAGGAAATGCCTGGCCTGGGACCCTTGACAGACCCACAAATCACACATTACAAACCAGCACCCCACCGAATTGTTTACTAATAAGTAGTAGAAAGTGGCTTCTGTCAGTAAATAAATATGCAATGGAGTTTTGATTTTAAAATGTTTTTATTTGGGTTAGATCCTTAGAAGCAAATGATACACTCTCTCTCTCTTTCTCACACACACACACACACACACACACACACACTCTCTCTCTCTCTCTCTCTTTCACACACACACACTCTCTCTCTCTCTCTTTCACACACACACACTCTCTCTCTCTCTCTCTCTCTCTCTCTCTCTCTCACACACACACACATTTAAAATCCATTCAGTGGACTGGAATCTGTATTTTCCCTCCAGGGCTGAATCCCTGATCAGCAAATCAGTTTAGTCTGTAGAACAATGGTTCATAAATCAAACCCTTCACCGAATAACATTAAGATGAAAGGTGTGAATCCCTAAAACTACAGCTGTACATTTGTGTGTGTGTACGCTCAAAGGTTTTGTACTCCCAGAAAAGGTTTATACACACACAAAATGACAACACAGTAACGCTGGGTCCCAGAGCCCCGTCCCAGCGGACACTCCCACAATGCTCGCCGAGAGGCTGGGGTCCACTCTGGGTTCACCCTCGCTTTCCTTTCCCAGCCTGCCGGACGGTGGGAACTCTGGGCAGGCCGTGCAGTAATTGCGCGCTATTTTTAACTGCAGGTCACAATCTGTCAGAGGCTCCGTCCCGGGAGGCCGCCCCACAGCGCCGCGGAATTTAACCCCGGACAGCTCTCTGCAGATGTGATGGAAAACATCTGGGCAACTGCAGATTTTACAGATAAAATAGATTTTTTTCTCTCTTTCAGAGCTAGGCCACAGGAATGTGCATTTAATGTAGACCAGGGCAGTGCGGTGCCAGGACCGTAAGAGCTCACAGCTGAGGTACGGCACTATGGCCCATCCCACGACGGCACGGCTCTTCCCTCTGGAAACGGGATGTTTTCTGTTCCTATTCCTAATGCGTGGTTTATACAGTCACTCTGTCCTGTCCTTTCCCACATCAGATATTATACAGTGTCACAACACTCACACACACTTGCTTTTTCTTGCATTCATTACTGTTTTCAGGCACTCAGTCGGAATAAACAAACACCTCCCAGGGAAGCTGATTTTTCTTCCTTTTAATTTATAAAAAAAAAAAAAGATTAATTGCGATTTGTTACACTGAGTTCTACTGAACGCGTTAATGTTATCTGCTTGGTGGTACAGGTTACATCAGGCACAAAACAAGAATGCATACAACAATGTTCTTTTTTTTTTTTTTTCTGTTTGCTCTTTTTTGTATTCGTCTTAAATACACTCACAGAGAAGGGCTATAGAAGCCAAAATCACGCCAAAGCAGGGCGGCACCGCCTCCCCCACACAGCGGCTCTCCCCGCGGCCGCGGCGCGAGTTGGATTCACAACACGCGTCAAAGAGGAACGCCAGCACAAGCAAGCAGGTGATCAATGCTGTTTTTTTTGTTGTTTTTTGCAGTTTTTCTTGCACAAACACAATTTGGAAACCTGGTTTTCCTCCACACGGGAAAACATGAAAAATACGGAACAGAGAAAGTTGCATTCTAAATAGACTTCAATGTAAAATACCCACTTTTTTTGATTACTGACATTGGCTTATGTGAGATAATTGTGCATTGATTACATTTAAATTTAAATTGAACAAACAGAGAAAGGATTATCAACAACAGAAGAAACCTCTGAACGCAGTTGGTCTGGGTTCCCGGACGCCGGGCTCTCGTCTGTGCACGATGGTCGGCCAGGAGGTCTCGGCTCTGGTCTGAGGGAGAGCGTTTGAATGTGGACAGAACTGCAGTCCAGAGAACGCGGACAAACCTGGTTCCATTTGATCCAATCATCAACGGCCAGACCTACGCACGGCACTGCGTGCACGAGGAGAGAGGATGATCTTGCCGCAGGCTCCTCCGGTCATATCCAATGGGTCATCCTGTGCAGATCCCAACTCTTCCACGCGAGCCGAGCATGACAGAGAAGCTGCCGGCTTCAGGAGCAACTTCCCCTCGATGACAGAGTGGATTCAGGCCTCACTTCTCTGCTGGATCAGGACAGCGATGTGCCAAACTGGGGACTCGCCCAAAGAAACCAGCAGGCCCTGAGGACACACCAGTCAGGCAGGGATAGAGAACAGGTTTGGCATTCAAACCAATAAGCAAAATAAAGCAGAAAGCCTGAGGGACAGTCCGTGACACGGGGCAGGGGGATCTGGGAAGGGGTGCGGCTCCGAAAAATGCCGGCAAGCAGCTGACACACTGGGGCTGAGACCCCTACCACCGTGTTTAGGGATCCCAGGACATTCTTGAAATTATAATCGATAAGAATAACGATAACAAATCCCCCCTCCACCTCCCCTGTCCAAAAAATACAGAATTCAGGACTCAGGTTTGTCTATTGTTGTGTAACGTGCGTCTCTGTGTTGCTCAGAGCCGCTCGCCGGCCAGAGAGAAGGGACTGGGAGACGGGAATCGGCTGATGAGGACTGAGCACGGAAACAAATCCTGCACTACAAACGGGGGCTGGGAAAGTGAACGGAAATGTGCTCGACTCTACCACCGCCGCAGATCACGGTCTGGGATGGGGTCCGTCCGGACGGGGCTCCTGTTCGGAAAGAGCCCCGTGTTTTGGCATTCACTCCGTCCGGAGAGATGAAGAGGGCGAGTATTCAAAATTTGGCTTTAGGCTCGAGAGGCTCTCAGTGGAGGACAGCCCCGACACACACGGTCCGACAGCACGACACACGGCAGCCTGCCTGCTCCTCACTGGTGTACAGGTGTGGGGTGAGCGAGTGAGCTTCGAATGTAAGACTGTGTGTGTGTGTGTGTGTGTGTGTGTCTGTGTGTGTGTGTGTGTGTGCGTGTCTGTGTGCGTGTCTGTGTGCGTGTCTGTGTGCGTGTCTGTGTGCGTGTCTGTGTGCGTGTCTGTGTGCGCGTGTCTGTGTGCGTGTGTGTGTCTGTGTGCGTGTGCGTGTGTGTGTGCGTGTGTCTGTGTCTGTCTGTGTGTGTGTGTGTGTGTGCGTGTGTGTGCGTGTGTGTGCGTGTGTCTGTGTGCGTGTGTGTGTGTGTGTGTGCGTGTGTCTGTGTCTGTCTGTGTGTGTGTGTGTGTGTGTGTGTGTGTGTCTGTGTGTGTGTGTGTGTGTGTGTGTGTGTGTCTGTGTGTGTGTGTGTGTGTGTGTCTGTGTGTGTGTCTGTGTGTGTGCGTGTCTGTGTGCGTGTCTGTGTGCGTGTCTGTGTGCGTGTCTGTGTGCGCGTGTCTGTGTGCGTGTGTGTGTCTGTGTGCGTGTGCGTGTGTGTGTGCGTGTGTCTGTGTCTGTCTGTGTGTGTGTGTGTGTGTGCGTGTGTGTGCGTGTGTGTGCGTGTGTCTGTGTGCGTGTGTGTGTGTGTGTGTGCGTGTGTCTGTGTCTGTCTGTGTGTGTGTGTCTGTCTGTGTGTGTGTGTCTGTCTGTATGTGTGCGTGTGTGGTGTGTACACAAAGCAAATCACACCTCTCCCCCAAACAAAAACAAAAACGAACAGCAAGAGAGCCCAGTCCAGCCCCTCACAAACTCCCACGGCTTCACTTGACTCCAGTACCCCCTCCGACACCCCCGTCCTGGCGGCTGCGTCACACAGTACCCACAGTACTCTCAGCAGGCTGTGGCCCCCAGCCTGGGGCCCGGCAGCACCAGGACTGAGAGCGAACAGACCATGTTATCATCATCATCATCATCAATGGAAACTCACTCTACTCACTCTCGCCACTACAAGAAAGTTTAAAACATCGTACAGAACCACACCAGCATCCATCCCTCCGCTTTCGTAGACATTCTGATTGTACATCTATATATATATATATATATATATATATATATATATATATATATATATATATATATATATATATATATATATATATATACACACACACACGTATGCTTCCAAAAGGCATTCTTGTCTCGTCACTGAGTCACAGATTCGTGTCGTCTTCGTCGTCGTGGTGTGACAGCGCACATGGAGATAAAAATATTTAAAATAATAAGAAAAAAAAAACAAAAGATTGCACAGTCAGGAGGACAGTCCGGCGCGGCGCGGCCCTCTATGGAGACGGCACGGACACCTCCAGCAGGCGGTTGTTCTTGCGCTTGCAGGTGGCGCTGTTGCCGTTCCTGGGCCCGCCTGGGACGAACTTCACGCACACCTTGTCCTGCTTGAATTGGACCAGGAACCTGCAGCGGGGGGACAGAGGAGTGAGAAGCCAGCCAATCACAGAGCAGCATTTCCCAGCATTCCTATGGCTGTAATCTTGTGTATCAATCTCCCACGCAGTGGTTTGTGGGTATTTACCGCACACTGTGGGACAGATTACATCCGATCCCTGAACAAACCATTCCAGAAAATGTATTTTTCACTCTGCAGATATTGGTGTATCTAACCCTTGTGTGTGTGATTTCTAAGTGAACATTCGGTGCGCAGGGTGTCTGTTATTGCATAAGAGGTCATTTTGCCCAGGTTATCGGTGTCTCTTTTGCGATAAGAGAAACCCTTCGCACAGCACATTGAGAGCCGGCCCGGCCTGCGTACTCGTCGGTGATGTCCACTCTGATCTGGCTTCGGCCGGCGGTGCTGGCAGCGGTGCGGTGCAGCTTGGTGACGATCTCGATCAGGCGCTCGCTGCTCAGCAGGAAGTCTCCCTTGGCGGCTGCGGCAGAGCCCTGCGGGGACACAACCATCGCAGTTGGAGGCAGAGAGGCGGAGAGAAGAGCATAGAGGAGACTCGCACTCACTCACACGCACACGCATGACATCCTACATGCACCAGGGACACCAGTTGTCGCCGGCTGTACCTCTTTGAGACGCAGCGCGAAGAAGCCATCGCTCTGGGAGCTGACGGACACACTGCCGATGTCATCCAGGGGGACGTTGGACTTGATCTGCCCCGACTTCTGATCGGCCAGGATGAGGCTGTTCTTGGTGAGCAGGAAAAGCCGGGGAGCCCCCTGAGAGGGACAGGAGATGAGTTACGCAGAGACACACCAGACCCCCAGCATTTTTAAATCAGCTCCCGGACGCTGCCAGACGCCGGCCCAGTCCTACCACACCGGACCCCCATAAGCCCTGCCCAGTGCCGGCCAGGAGACCCCGAGAGATACTTGCCTTGCCATTGGCCCGGTTGACCTTGTTGACTGTGTCTGCCAGGATGATTTTCTCCTCCACAAGGCTGCCCAGCTTTTGGTATTTTGGATTTTTGCTGATTTCCAGATAGTCCCCTTTGAATGGCTGGCTGACACTGCAAAACAGACAACACAGTCAAAATCACACACACGCACAGACGCACACAGACAGACACAGACACGCGCACACACCCACACACACAGTCACACACAGACAGACACACGCAGACACATGCGCTCCAGCACACAAGAGTGAAGGTCTGCCACACTGACACCTCCTGCGGTGAAAACTCGCCAGTGAAAATAAGAGCTGCCTTTGCCGTTTTTTTTTTGCCGTTTTTGTTGTTTTGCATTGTTGTTGGGAATACAACGGCTCTCCACAAGCGATGGCTGCGGTCTCTGACTTCTCACAGCGCTTCAGTATTAACTCCCTCACCGCGCCAGGCCGGCTGAGATGCGTTTCTCATGCGAATTGTTTATGCTGCTCTGGCGGCGCGGCGCGGATGTAAACACTCCCAGATGTGCCAGAATGCCCTCAACTGATACCCAAGCATTCCTAGCCTCGACGTCCTGCACCCGGCCTGTCGGGGGGGCTGCGTGTGGCTGCGCTCTCGGTACCTGCTGGGGTACAGGGCCTTCCTGTCCTTGAACATCTCACTGGCCTCCAGCTTCTCCTCAAAGATGGCCTTCTTCTGCTCGGTGAACTGGCTCCTGTACTTCTTGCACTGAGAACCAAAACAAAACATGAAAAACAAACAGAGAACAGACTGCTGCTGTGAAGGGTTCAGTCTGGACATGCTTACAGAGTATAATCATCATCGTAATACATTCTGTGTGTGCTCAGCATGTGCAGTGGTCCGCGGGCTCAGCACGTGTGGAGTGGTGTGTGTGTGTTTTAACCGTGTACAGTTGTCTGTTCTGGGCTCGTGTCAACACAGCGCCGCGTCATCACAGTGACAGGCTCAGGTGGGAGCCCTATTCAGGCGTGTGCTCTCGTGTGTGCGGTCCGCGTACCCTCCACAGGTGGAAGATCCTCCTCAGCTCCTCGTGGGTGTCCTCCAGGAAGAGGTAGGGCCTGGCCGGCCAACTCTTATCAATGGGAGACATGGAGGGCATCGTCTTCTTCAGGTCCAAGAAATATTTCTGCATCTGGAAGCCGGACAGACACAGACACAGTGTCACAGACTGCTGCTGGGGCGGCTGCTAGGCTCCTAAAGGCTTGAAATGTCCCCCACCTCCCCACGCCTGCATCATATCTCACTACACCACAGCCCTTTACGAGTGGCCGTTATTCTAACCCTTTCCCACGCAGCGCACTTACGATTCTCTGCATGGTGAATTCGTAGATCTTTCTGCCAGCATTGGCTCTGAAGAACTTCCTGTACTCCCGACGCACCTGGCCAGCGGAGGGAGGGAAGAAGAGGAGAATGAGGTGAGTCCCGGGAGACACGGGGGGCACCCCTCGAGCGAGAGCGCGGGGGACCTGCCTCCACGAGGAAGAGGAGGAGTAGGAGGAGGAGGAGGAGGAAGTGGGATGGAGGTGAGGAAGACGATGGTGGTGATGGCACAGGACTGCGTGCCCCACAGAGCGGCTGCACGTGAGCTGAAGCGTCAAACGAGTGGTTAGTCACACAAGATGATCTGTCCCCACGAAGTAGCACGATGAACGGTGAAGAAAAAACCCCACACAGAACACGGAAGAAACATTACCACAATGAGCGCCAGAGGGGCCATCGGGCACTTCTCCTGCAGTTCTGGGCAAACATTCAGACGGTCCCAGAACACACACAGGTTTCTGATCGCCCCCGCACGACATTACAGCCCCAGTGCGAATGGACAGCAGTCCCGAGACAGAGGTCAGAGACGCACCGAACACGGACTTTGAAATGAAGGGACGTGCTTTGAGAATTCGGCAGCAGTCCTGCATCGAGAGGAGAGCTGGAATTATAATATCAACCAATCAAACCAGATTTGAAGTCGTATGTAAATCTTCCAGATTGATTCTGCGCCCAAGGGCCCCTCAGCTGCACCTTAATTATTCCACGAACGGAGTGACCTTTTTTAAAACAAACAAGAACCAATGAACAAACAGAACAGGACACAGAGAAGACAATGAGATGAACGAGCCCACAGAAGTGCGACACACACCCCAACCAGATCCCAGCTGTGACGCAGAGACTGGGGGGGGCTCGAGTCGTCTGCAACGTCTGTGTGGGGGGCGTCTCCGGGTTAGTAAGAGGGGCTCCCAGCACAGGGAGGGGGCTGGGCAGAGGGTCCTGCACACAGCAGGCGTGTCGGACAGATGCACGGGCAGGCAGGCAGGCAGCCGACTCCTGGAGAATCATTTTATTTATGGGTTCATTTTTTCTCTCACTCTCTTTTTATCAGTTTGCCAATTCAGTAGCAAAAATAACTACCAAAAAGCACTGGTTCTGTAAAAGCAGCTGCCACTTAATTATCGCAGCCGGATTATCTAAAGCCCGGATTATCCCCGCAGATTTGATTCTGCTTTATATACAGCGGGACACGTCCAGAGCTGCGGCGACACCCAGATCACTGGAGCTCAGTTGTGCATCAGCGGAGGAGTGCGGGGATCAGGGCCGACTGCACAACAATCACACACTCACTCACACAAACCAATACACACACATGGAGACACACGGAGACACATGGAGACACACGGGAGACACACGGAGACACACCAGAAATGGGACGCCTGCAGGGGGGCAGTGCTGCTTGGGGACCAGTCCGGTTCCTAACCCCCCTGGTGTGCGATGCAGTGTGAGACGCCTGGCTGTTGTGATGTTCCACTGTTTGGTTTAATTGAGATTAATTGAGGAGCAGACCCCTCAGAGCCAGTGAGGCTAGGGGTACGTCCAGCACCATCACTGCCTGTCTGTTTCTGCCTGCCTGCCTGCGTGTCTGTCCATCTGTCCGTCCGTCTACCTCCCTGGCGGCTCCAGGCCAGGTGAGAGGAAGTACCTTGAGTCCCAACCAGTAAGCCCAAATGACGGCGACCGCATGCTTGCGCCTGGCCTCCTCCTTCAGGCGCCTCAGCTCCCTGCGTGCCTGCGGAGTCGTCAAACAGCCGAGGAGAGAGGGATTGAAACAGGGAAACAAAACAACCACCAAAACACCCCCCAAAACCCCCCAGACAGGTCCATCACAGCACAGGGCGTTCAGCAGTGAGGGCTGAGCAGAGAGAGAGAGAGAGAGAGTTTGGGGGGGTCTCATTTCAATAAGTGTTTGACTCCTCTCTCTTGCGAGCTCAGTGAGGTCTCTGCCACACCGGCCGAGACCACAAGCCTGTTTCTGCGTGTTTTCCGAAGGCCCTGATCTGCCCACACTGCATGGAGGCCCGGTGTGATGGAGAGACAGTTCCCCACGTAGACTGATGCCATCCTGGGAGACCAGAGGCCTGAGACAGGACTCTCGGCCTCAGGTGTTCACCCCCAGCAGGACAGTGTTCGTGAGGTGAGGTAGTTATCTATGTTGTGAGTGGAGGATGACGTCTGTATCTACAGAAAAACAGCTCGAGAGGCCGATGGACACCACAGCCCCTACACACGGACAGCAGTGTCCTCCTGCGAGTCACAGAGCTCAGCCCTCGCGCTGCAGAGTCACTGGCAGAAAATAGGGCTGATCTCACCTTCCTACATTATAAACCACCAACAGACACATTTACAGCTCTATCTGAAAAACTCGGCGGTCGGATCAGTCTCAGCTCAACTTTCTCCGCTGTATTTCTGCTCAAAGAAATCTCTGGAAAAGTAATAATTTCCAGCCTGTTCCAAAGTTCACTGCCACCGGCCTTATCTTTTAATTATTTGAATCATAAGCACAGTGTGTGAAGGGCCCTCTACTTCACAATCATTTTCACACTGAGTGGGCGAGGAGCATTTTCTACCACAGCGAAAGACGAGTAATTTGTTTAGTTGGCGAAGCACACTTGGGCCAAAACGGGAAACGTGAAAAGACTTTTAAACAGTTCATAAAAGAAAGTGGCTCTTCATGTGAATCCGTATTGAAGGTTTTTGTTTTAACTCATACGAATATTATGTACAGAAATCAGGTACTGATCCATATATGATTAGGGTTACGACTAGCAGATGAAATTTTCATACGGATCCGTACTTATAGCTGGATAACGTTCGGCTATTTGTATGGATCCGTACAATTAGAAGCAAGACATTTCATACGGATCCGTGCAAACAGCCGGTGTCTTCATAAAAACTCCCTAGACAACTTTCCAATTAATCCCGAACTTTGTAAAAGGAAGGTAAGAGAATTCAAACACGCGGCTCCGCAAGAAGATGCCAAACCTGGGCAGGAATGATCGCTCCAGGCCAGTAATCTGAGAGCGAAACTAGAGCTGATAGTCTGCTATCTGCTATACTGCACGAGACCGGCTGCAGCCAAGTGCACAGCTAACGTCAGCAAACTGGCTGAGGACCCCGGATCTCCAGGACAGGACTGGGGACCCCTGATCGACAGTGAAAGCGAAGGGAGATCTGCAGAGAGAAGCTGCAAGGGGAGGAGAAGAGGAGGCGAGATCCTCAGCTGGCCGGGGGGCTGGGAGTGCTGTGGGGGGGAGTTGAGGGGAGCGAGTGGGTGGGCAGGGGTACCCTGGCGCTCGACTCTAGACCCTCTATTGTGGTCGATCGTTATATAAACCAGTAGAAATCCAGCAAATAACTAAATCTAGGCTGGAAATTGAGTATTCATCCCCCTCATCCTGTTAAACAGAGCTGCGCAAAAATCTGCTGGACCTCATGCGTCTGAGTGAGAAAAAACAGAATCAGATTTGTTAACCAGCGCACGGACGCCTAGGATTAGTGAGGGTCCGACACCATCGCAGCGCAGGGTGGGGTGGGCTTCCCGAACTGGGACACAGGGCGGCACACTGAACGCGGTCAGCAGGGCCCTGATTATCCAACGACAATAAAGCAAGCTCCTGTAATTAGGGAGCTTACACAGACCGGGGGGCATCATGCGAGCGTGCATCATATTCAAGAGTCATAACAAAGTCGCATGCTTTATTTTATGGAAGGGGGAGGTAAGAAATCAAATAATAAAACACACATTTATGTGTATGAAAATGGGCACAAATGACCGGGATGGGGAGGAGCTTGCAGGAGGAGAATCTCAGACCCCGCCCACTGGGATGCGGGGGTCCGGGGCTTCAGAGCCTCAGGGCTCAGTACCAACGGACACGTCTGACTCTGGTGTTTAATGGGATGGCAAGAGGTGGAGGGGAGGGAGGATGCAGGGAGATCAGGGGTTACCTTCGTCCCCTGCCAGGACGCCCAAATCACAGAGACCGCCTGTCTATTCCGCACCTCCTCCTTCAGACGGCGCAGCTCCCGTCTGGCCTGGGGGGGGCGGGGCGAGCGAGCGAGGGATCCAGCATGAGGAAGGGGTAGAGCGAAGGGGGCAGGAGGAAGAGAGAGAGGCATTGAGAGAGAAAGAGGCAGTGAGAGAACCACAGAGCTCAAACAGAGAAAGAGGGAGAGAACCTACATCCCCACACAGTACTTAAGCACACGGAGCAGTTAACCTATCTGAGCGATCAGTCTATGGACGGGTTCTGAACACGGTGTGCATGTGTGTGTGTGTGTGTGTGTGAAAGAGTCTGTGTGCGCATCACTGTTGCAACATCAGCAAACAAAGACACAAAAACTGTACCTGAAACAATAAACAACACCAAACATTTCAGTTACGTAGATGCAGTTAAGAAAGTAAACACACAAACAAGTGTGTGTGCCTGTTAGGTAAACAAACCAAATCACAAACTGGGAACGAGAATCAATGGAGTGAAACGGTTAGCGTGATTAGGTCAGGGAAAGAGCCATTAGCTGGTTAATTGAAAGAAGGTGTTAGTTCGAGCAGTGATTGGTCCCCTTAGAACCCCTAGAAGGGAATGGGTTAAACACAGGTGAGCAGGAGCCGGGACGGATACACATTCGGGGAAAACGAGGAGGAGGGATTCACAGAGGACACTCTGATCGGACGGGTTGGTAACGGGGGGTTGAACGGGACTGGGCTGCAGGCGGAGGAAGACGAGACAGACGAGGAGGAAGGGGAGGAGTTGGGTTTGGTTGGGGGTTCGAGGGGAAGGGCGGTCAGTGGGGGGTGGGGGGAACGGGGAGGACGGACGCTGAAATGGCAGGATCCCAAATACCTTCGTCCCCTGCCAGGACGCCCATATCACCGAGACCGCGTGTCTATTCCGCACCTCCTCCTTCAGACGGCGCAGCTCCCGCCGGGCCTGAGCGCGGGGTGGGGGGGGCGCGGCACGAGGTGCGGTTAGAGCGAGAGAGGGAGGAGAAGGAGAGAGAGAGAGGGAGAGAGAGAGTAGCAGTGAGAGCCGGCAGCCCACAGCCAGAGTGACGGACAGACGGAGAGAGAAGCGGGAGAGAGAGGGCCGCTGTTCTTCTCTTCCTGTCCCGAGAGTTTCTCTTCTTCCCGGGACAGCAGCTCCACCAACCGCGTGGGCCGGGCCGAGGGGAAGCGGGCGGACTCAGTGGCCCCCCCGCAGGACGCCGGCTGCAGCGCCGTGCCGTTCTCACCTGAGTGCCGTGCCAGAACGCAGCGATGGTGGTGACGGCTTCCTTGCAGCGCTTCTGGTATTTCAGCTCCCGGAGGATCTTACGAGCCTGGTGGGGGGGACAGAGAGCAGCAGCGGTCAGAGAGAGAAAGGGCGCGATGCGGGGACCCTGGACCGTGGGAGTCCCTGGACAGACAAGGGCTGGAGGGGCAACTGTCCTAGCTGGCAATTAAAATATACTAAGGGTTGAGTATCTTAAGTGTCCATCGCAGAGCCCCATTATATACAATTAAATACAATTCAAATCAAATAAATCAGATGGGAAAGTATTACATTGCACTGCCTGTTCCCTTGTTTAAGCTAAATGCTCTGTTTCAAGCAGCTAATATGGTCTAAATACAGTATGCATTAAAACACAAAACCACCACCGTGCCAGAGCAGGCCGTGACCAGGGACCTGCTCCTTGCACCAGCTGAGCGTGCGGAGACACGGGGCCTCAGCGTAAGGCGGTGCGGTGCGGAGGTCACTGCCGCTGTGATGGGGAGAGGAAGAGGAGGAGCGGAGGACTGGTACGTACCCTCCAGCCACGGATGAAGGACTGCACCACGATGGCCGAGCTCTTGACCTGCTGGTATCTCTTTTGTTGCTGTGAAGAGAAGCACGACCCAGGGTCAGCTGAGGACAACAGTCACGCAGAGCACACGGACATGGACACGGACACGCACTCTGCTCTCAGAGTTTCAACTCAAGCTCACTTCCGTGACAGACAAAAACAAATGGGGGAAAAAACTATGTCCCCTTGTAGTACAGTACACTGTGTGCAGTGCAGTACAGTGTGTAGTACAGTAGTGTTTACAGTGAACTGTCTGTAGTACAGTACAGTGTGTGTAGTACAGTAGTGTGTGCAGTGCAGTGTCTAGTACAGTACAGTGTGTGCAGTGTGTTTACAGTGAACTGTCTGTAGTACAGTACAGTGTGTGTAGTACAGTACAGTGTGTGCAGTGTTTAGTGTACAGTGCAGTAAAGTGTGTGCAGTGAAGTGTCTGTAGTACAGTACAGTGTGTGCAGTGCAGTAGTGTTTACAGTGAACTGTCTGTAGTGCAGTATTGTGTGTAGTACAGTAGTGTAAGTAAAGTGTCTAGTACAGTAGTGTGTGCAGTGCAGTAGTGTTTACAGTGAACTGTGTAGTACAGTACAGTGTGTGTAGTACAGTACAGTGTGTGCAGTGCAGTGTTTGTAGTACAGTAGTGTGTGCAGTATGTGTGCAGTGTAGTACAGCGTGCAGTACAGCATGTGCAGTGCAGTGTCTGTAGTACAGTACAATGTGTGCAGTGTGTTTAGTGTACAGTGCAGTGTCTGTAGTACAGTAGTGTGCAGTATGTGTGCAGTGCAGTACAGTGCAGTAGTGTTTACAGTGAAGTGTCTGTAGTACAGTACAGTGTGTGCAGTGCAGTGTCTAGTACAGTACAGTGTGTAGTACAGTACAGTGTGCAGTGCAGTGTCTGTAGTCCAGTAGTGTGTGCAGTATGTGTGCAGTGCAGTACAGTAGTGTGTACAGTGAAGTGTCTGTAGTACAGTACACTGTGTAGTGCAGTAGTGTGCAGTGAAGTGTCTGTAGTACAGTATCGTGTGTGCAGTGCAGTGTCTGTAGTACAGTACAGTGTGTGCAGTGCAGTGTCTAGTACAGTACAGTGTGTGCAGTGCAGTAGTGTTTACAGTGAACTGTCTGTAGTACAGTGTGTGCAGTGCAGTGTCTGTAGTACAGTACAGTGTGTGCAGTATGTGTGCAGTGCAGTACAGTGTGCAGTACAGTAGTGTGTACAGTGAAGTGTCTGTAGTACAGTACACTGTGTAGTGCAGTAGTGTGCAGTGAAGTGTCTGTAGTACAGTATCATGTGTGCAGTGCAGTGTCTGTAGTACAGTACAGTGTGCAGTGCAGTGTGCAGTGCAGTACAGCGTGTGCAGTGCAGTGTCTAGTACAGTACAGTGTGTGCAGTGCAGTAGTGTTTACAGTGAACTGTCTGTAGTACAGTGTGTGCAGTGCAGTGTCTGTAGTACAGTACAGTGTGTGCAGTGCAGTGTCTGTAGTACAGTACAGTGTGTGTAGTACAGTAGTGTGTGCAGTGCAGTGTCTAGTACAGTACAGTGTGTGCAGTGCAGTAGTGTTTACAGTGAACTGTCTGTAGTACAGTACAGTGTGTGCAGTGCAGTGTCTGTAGTACAGTACAGTGTGTGCAGTGCAGTGTCTGTAGTACAGTACAGTGTGTGTAGTACAGTAGTGTGTGTGTGCAGTGGAGTACAGGTAGTACAGTATAGTGTGTGCAGTGCAGTGTCTAGTACAGTACAGTGTGTGCAGTGAAGTGTGTGTAGTACAGTACAGTGTGTGCAGTGCAGTGTACAGTGCAGTACAGTGTGCAGTGCAGTGTCTGTAGTACAGTAGTGTGTGCAGTATGTGTGCAGTGTAGTACAGCGTGCAGTACAGCATGTGCAGTGCAGTGTCTGTAGTACAATACAGTGTGTGCAGTATGTGTGCAGTGCAGTACAGTGTGCAGTACAGTAGTGTGTACAGTGAAGTGTCTGTAGTACAGTATCGTGTGTGCAGTGCAGTGTCTAGTACAGTACAGTGTGCAGTGTGTGGAGTGTACAGTGCAGTACAGCGTGTGCAGTGCAGTGTCTAGTACAGTGTGTGCAGTGCAGTAGTGTTTACAGTGAACTGTCTGTAGTACAGTACAGTGTGTGTAGTACAGTAGTATGTGTGCGGTGGAGTACAGGTAGTACAGTATAGTGTGTGCAGTGCAGTGTCTAGTACAGTACAGTGTGTGCAGTGCAGTGTCTAGTACAGTACAGTGTGTGCAGTGCAGTAGTGTTTACAGTGAACTGTCTGTAGTACAGTACAGTATGTGCAGTGCAGTACAGTGTGTGCAGTGGAGTACAGGTAGTACAGTACAGAGTATGCAGTGAAGCAAGTGTAGTGTGTGCAGTATGTGTTCAGTGTGTGCAGTACAGTCTCCGAGCACACCCTGCCCTGGTGGGGGTGTGTTACTCACCGCGTAGCGCCGGTACCAGGCCGCCACGGTCACCTGGCTCTTCTTCATGAGCAGGAAGTGGGTGCGGCACTTCCAGCCGCGGTAGATCTTCTGGATGAGTGTGGCCAGGTCCTGCAGCCGCTGCTTCCTCACCTCCTCCAGCGTGAAGAGCTGCGGCACAGCAGAGAGCATGGTCTCACCACGTGTGTGTGCGTGTGTGTGTGTGCGCGTGTGTGTCAGCAAAGTGCCCTGCTGCGGGGCGTCACGGTCTACAAACACCCTCCTCACACACAGGCATACGACCACTCAGAGTGCCAATTAATAATATTGATAATAATACTGATGATAATGTGTGCTTTAGTCAAGCCGCTCAGCACTGTGCTACAGTGGAGTGTATTATTATTCTCGCTGTTGTCTCAGTGTGCACAGAACTGAAGTGAGGAAGGAAAGAAATATCAGACTCAGACTGGTGTGGAAGTGGATGCTGATTGGTCACAGGCTGTGTGGGGGGTCTGCCTGTGGCACTGAGGAGGAGGAGGAGGCGGAGAGCAGGGCCCACAGCTCCCTACCGTTCTGGGGTTCCTGATGAAGATCTTGGAGCGTCCGTAGGAGTACTCCTCCACGGGGATCTGCAGGTCTTTCAGCAGCACCTCCACACCGTCCCTGCAGCACCAAGAGACACAAGCCACGGGTCAGTGATGCCCACACTCCTGGAGGGGGACTAACCGATCGACGCCCACGGCACGTTAGCACGGCCGCCTTTCGGCACTCGGCTCACTGACACTAACAGACTCCTTCGACAACTGCTTCCCAGCTTCTCTGAGATCTAATGCAGATTTCTCCGACTCTGACGCAGGGCGAGCCCTGCAGGGCGGGCAGGACTGTGGCCCTGGGGGACTGGATCTGAAGAGGCTCTGCCCTGGGACCCGGGGGACATTGAGGGAGAGATGGGGAGCAAATCATACAAAATATAGTGAAGTGAGAACCTGAATACCAGCAACGCTGCAATGGGGGATTAGGGTGGGATACAACAGCAGTCATAAAAACACAATCCCCCCCACCGCCAAACAGACTGTGCGTGTGTGTGTCTGTGTGTGTGTGTATGTGTGTGTGTGTCTGTGCATGTGTGTGTGTGTGTCTGTCTGTGTGTGTGTGTGTGTGTGTGTCTGTGTGTGTGTGTGTGTGTGTGTGTGTCTGTGCATGTGTGTGTGTGTGTCTGTCTGTGTGTGTGTGTGTGTGTGTGTCTGTGTGTGTGTGTGTGTGTGTGTGTGTGTCTGTGCATGTGTGTGTGTGTGTCTGTCTGTGTGTGTGTGTGTGTGTGTGTGTGTGTGTGTCTGTGCATGTGTGTGTGTGTGTGTGTGTGTGTGTGTCTGTGCATGTGTGTGTGTGGGTCTGTCTGTGTGTCTGTGTGCATGTCTGTCTGTGTGTCTGTATGTGTGTGTGTCTGTGCATGTGTGTGTGTGTGTGTGGGTCTGTCTGTGTGTCTGTGTGCGTGTGTGTTTGTGTGTCTGTGTGCGTGTGTTTGTGTGTCTGTCAGTGTGTGTGTTTGTGTGTCTGTCTGTGTGTCTGTATGTGTGTGTGTGTCTGTGCATGTGTGAGTGTGTGTGTGTGTGTGTGTGGGTCTGTCTGTGTGCGTGTGTGTGTGTGGGTCTGTCTGTGTGTCTGTGTGCGTGAGTGTTTGTGTGTCTGTCAGTGTGTGTGTGTGTGTGTGTGTGTGTGTGTGTGTGTCAACTCAGACACGCACAGACAGGCCGGACGCCAAGCTCAGCCGAGGCGAGCAGGTGAAGCTGCAGCGTCCGGGAATGCCGAGCCAGCCTGACGCTTTGTTTACATGACTCTGCGATCCACACGCAGTTCACTCGGCCTGATCAGACACGCCACAGCCGGCTGCGTGGCAGACGAGGAGAGACCGGTTCATTTCTACGCTGCACAAAGATCTGGGAAAGGCCCGGAGGACAGGTTGTGCTCTGGACCAGGTGAGCTCACGGCTCATTCACAGAACAGACAACAACTTGAACGACAGCCGGGCCAGAGACACCCGTCTGACCCACAGCCAGCGCTATCACAGAGACGTGTGCCGGATAGGGGCAGCTTTGGCAACAGAACAGACACTGAGGCCAAGATCTGTTCAAGCGAGTGTTTTGAGTTTGAACCCAGCAAGAGACAACAGGGTGTGAAAAACCCATAACAAACATGTATACAATACATACATCTGTTCTCTGAAACAGAGCTGGAATTTAGAGGGAGAGAGAGAGCGAAAGACAGCAAGGGGGAGAGAGAGCGCTTGAGATCTTTAGTGTTAATCCTGGCAGGAGAACATTTCCAGCTGTGATAAACATCCCTCCCCCCCAGCCCCCTCTGCCCCCTCAGACTGCAGACCCCTGACCCCGGGCAGAGCAGTCAGTGGGGACAGCAGGCAGCCCGGACTCGGTGGCCCCTCCGGCGCCGCTCACCGGGCTGGGCCCCTCCAGTGCGGCCAGGTCTGCTTGCACAGCATCTTGTAGCGCTCCAGGCAGGGCTCGTAGGGCTGGCGGAAGGCATAGCCGGCGCGGCGCACGCGCACGTTCTCCATCAGGCCCAGGTAGCGCACCTGGTGGCAGACCAGCGCCTCGGTGAAGATGTGCGCCGCCTTCTTGTCGTTTGGTTTGATGCACCTGGGGACACAGGAGGGGCGGGGGGGTGGTGAGAGTGGAGACAGACCCAGGAGATGGACGGCACAGCGACATGCAGACTCCTAGCTCTGCAGGGCAGCTCCACGTTGCCCACCGACGCATAAAACCCGCGTCTGTATGTCACAAGGTTCACGCTTCCCTCTGCGTTACCCCACCGCCCTCCCCGGCCCGCACCTGATGTAGTTGGGGTTCTTGGTCTGCAGGTTGCGCATCAGCGTGCCCACGGAGGCGCGGAACTGGAAGCCGGCGGTGGGCGGCCGCTTCAGGTTGACCTTGGAGGGGTTTCCCTCGGGGAACAGCACCTTCATCAGGCTGTGGTTGGCCTTCCACATGGCCTGGGACAGGTCACGGTACAGCAGGTCGTTGTTCTTGTCCATGAAGCCCTCCACGCGGTACAGCACCTGGGAGCGATGGGGGGACAGCGTCAGTGTGTGGGAGAGGTGGCCTCCCAGTCTGCAGGGTCCCAGACCCCCGAGACACACAGTCCCCCTCTCCCACCCGAGATGCACTGCCTCCGAGTGAGTGGACACCTACTTCTTCACCACGCCCCACCCGAGGTGCACGGTGCTGACTGGAGAGCCCTGCTGTGCGGGACAGGAGGGGACAGGGGAGCTGGCAGGCAGGATGCCCATTACCTTGCCGGCGTAGTGCTGGATGCGGAAGCAGCAGTGCGGCAGGCTGTGGTCGTTCAGGAACTTGGAGCTCTTGCTCAGGCGGCTCTCGAAGTGCGGGTGCTCGGCGCACACCGTGTTCAGCTTGTCCAGGAAGGTGTCGTCGGTCACCGTGCCGGGCCGCAGGCACTCCTCGTCCAGCATGGCCAGGATCCCGTTGGTGTTCTACGCAGGGAGAGAGGCAGGAGTGAGCACACACTTGCAAAACAGCAGGAGCAAAGGCAGAACGGGTCAAACAGGCTGCGGAGGCGCCGGACTCACGTTCTCGATCAGGTCGCAGATGACGGCGTTGTTGAAGTACTCGATGTGCGTCCACTCGATCCCCTGCAGCAACACAACACAACGCAGGGTCAGTCAGCCAGGCAGGCAGCCCAGGCTCACTCAATAGTCTGACACAGTCTGAGCCTCGTCTTCACGGCTGCGACCGAGCGCTTCGCAAGGGAAAACCAAAGCACCGGCTCGGCAAATAAATTACATTGAACAAAAGAAACCGAAATAACAGAACACAAATACAAACAAGTGTCGGCTGCATTTGAGTTTTTTTCTTCCTACTGAACTCCGTTGTCCTGCACAGTTTGGATGCCACACAGGGCCTTTTTGGGGACGATGCTTTGCTCTACCCCTCTGGTTGAATCTAACGTCTCTCAGGCTGGTCCCCGTGTTTCTCCACCCCAGCCCGGTAAGCGGAGTCCTGCTCTCAATCACAGCTGCGGCGCACATTCGGGGACGAGGGACCCGGCGGTGACTTTTCCCGCAGTGATCATCAGCGGCCCACAGAGGGCAGGCTATCTGCACTCCGGGCTGCCTTTCCTTTCCACCAAACCCCCTCCCCCAACCACCGCACTCCCCTTCCCCAAGTCATGTCAATTTCCCATGCACTCGCCTGGACGCGGGCCAGGAGTTTTAATATCACGGAAAGGAGGTCAGTGCGCTCTGGGCACACTCAGGAGATTGAACAGAGGAATCTAAACAAAGCGCAGCGTCATCGCTGAGTGGTCACTTTACCCCTGCTGGACCCGAGGGAGAGAAAGAGAGGGACGAGAAGTTAGTGAGAGCTGGAAGGACAGAGAGAAAGACCGGGGGAGTGAGGGAGAGAGGGACGCAGACTCCAGCCAGAGTGCTGGGGTGCTGTCAGGGTGAGCTCTTGGCAAAGAGAGTCACACATTACTCTCTCTCACTCTCTCTCTCTTCCCATCCTCTCTCCCTCTGACCATGAGTCTCTGCACAGCTGGGGGTGACAGTGTTCCCGAGCCTCAGCTGGATTTCCCCTCCCTCTCTCACACTCTCTATCTTTCTCTCTCTCACCCCCGTTTTCCTCTCTCAGCAGGACAGCCCGATCACAGCTGCTGCTGCCAGCAGAGGGTGGAGTGAGCACAGCTGGGAGGCTCTCGGCACTCTCTGTTAGCCAGGCACTGTTTTCCTGTCTGTCCGTCTCTCCCACAGAACTACTACTAGGGAGCTGCTCCTCCTACCAGCACCACCTTCAGTTCATCTACCACTAATGACCCCAGTCAGACGAGAAATACCCACACTTGCTCATACGATACGTCTTCCGGAGAGATGGTTAGTCATATTAACACGTGTGTGCTTCATATGCTCCTCCCCTCACCTCTCTGATGTACTCCTCCTGTTCCTCACGCAGCGTGAGTTCGATGAAGATCTGCTGCAGCTTCTCGTTGCAGTAGTTGATGATGAACTGCTCGAAGCTGTTGTCCTGGGGGGAGAAGCACAAGGTGAGAAGCCGAGCTCTGGGCTGGAGGAAGGCATGCAGAACCAGGAGCTGGGAACCCCAATACAGGCATGTATTGTCATTAAGTTTTCTTCAAACCTGGGTTCGACCGCCTGGGCACGACCTGGCTTCATTCCACCCCAGATCTCAGTTAGTTAATTAACCTAAGTTAATTGAACCAATTATTCACTTCACCAACCAATTAAACCCTATCTCCAAGGTTGACTGAAATTACTGGGGGAGTAAAATTTGATATGGATAAGATCAGCAAACTGTGATTAAATTAACCATTCCCAGCATCGCCAGCATCCCTGTCATGGACCGTCTCCCCGTGAGCGTTGGGGCCACATCGATTATGCCTGGCCTCCTTTCCCTGGGGCCACCGACGCTCATTAGCCCATGATGAGGGTGTTAGGATTACAATCCTCTCGCTCACACAAACGCAAGCCACTGCACACGGCAAGTCTCCCGCGCCGCCGGGCACGAGGGAAGCTCAAAGCCTAACCCAAAGGGCAGTACTGACCGGCACCGCAAGCCCAGCCCTGTCCGCGGCGCTGCCAGTCGGGGACTGGTGACTGGCACCGCGCCGCAGAGCTGCGAGGGTTTCTAATGGACGGACATATCCTCGACCAGCTGGGGGCGGTGAAGTACAAAGCAATCCAGGGTGACCCCTTTAAGACCTGGGGGTGTCACCTCATGGACCGATTGGGGCAGGAAAATCATTCCTTAGGGGGTGAATGATGCTCGGAGGCAAGGCGGGGACGGGGGACGGGACGGAGCTGGGCTTTGGCCACACTGCCGCTTTGACTACCTTCCTATACACAGTTAAATTAGTATCAGAATTTAGGACAGTTGCAAACATGCAGGCACACTTGGCCACCGCAAACAGAATACTTACGCCATTCTGGTGCCCCCGAAACAAAACAGACAGGGAAAACAAAACGGAAAAAGTTTGTTAAGGAGAAAGACATGTTGATGGTGAAGAGGGAGAAGAAAACAATCGTTAACTTGTGACTCTGGGCAACTGAAGCCTCAAACTCCAGGGGAAGCCACAGCCAACAGGCCCGCACCGCCCCATTAGGATAAACAGATCGATTGATGACTATGGCCCAGAGTTAAACAGCTGCTCACACCCAGCAGTCAATTGCTTTTTATTTCTGTTAAGACGTTTTGTTTGAGATCTTATTTTTTTTCTATCATCGAAGACTCAGACAGAAGCAAAATTAGAATAAAAATATATACATAGAATATAAAATATATAAATCTAAACCCCCAAATGAACAGAGCATGTCTCTCTCTGTCAGAAGTCTTCAGTCCCCTCTTCTCCCAGTCAATCAGTGAAGCCCTTCGCAATGAAAAGGCAATCCGGTCAGATTACAGCCGTAATAAACACGCAGTCAATAACAGACGTGTGTGCCGCCGAGACCGTGCTGGCCAGGAGACGAGGAGAGAGAGAGTATTGATCTCGTAGTGTGCGGAGACAGTTATTCACCCTTAGCATGGCACTAGCTACACTTGCATACCAGCCTTTAAAGCATCCACAAACGGGCATAGCTTCCAGTGAAAACAGATAAGAGCGCACACACCAACACACACGGCCGGCACTGGCTCCAGTCCTGATTGGGAGCCGTGAGGTCTGGAGACCCTTCCGTTCAGAGTGACTATAAACACTTTTGTGGAAAACTATCGAGTTACATAAGGCTGAGCAAACGGATCGGAGCAGCGGCCCAGAGATGACACCGGCGGGTCGCAGGGAAGCGCGGCTGAGGGCGGCGCATCGGCGCAGAGTGAGTGGGAGAACTTAATTATCACGCCCACAGACGGGTCCTGATGGGGCCCCGAGACGCGTGTTCAGAATATAAAATCTCCAGAGTTTAATCCACAGCCCACACCCGGCATCCTCTCCCTTAGCACCCAAGGAACTCTCTCTTATGAAGCCGAGAGCGCTGCGGTCACTGCGGGGTCTTGTTGTTACCCACGCGTCGCCTGTTTAACCGCCCACCGGGACGGCACCGATCCGCCAGCGTCCCGGATCACAGGGTTCCCCGGCTCAGGACTGGCACAGATGTTGTGTCTGGCTGGGGTTTTGTCCTGAAGGCTTATCAGTGTTATGACTCCTGCTGCAGCAAACGCACTATGGCATGTTGGATTTTACTCTTCTCTCTCTTCAGCTCACATGAATCTGCTAACCTGCCATGCCACACATTATAGGACGTCTAAGAGGACAAACGCAGATGTGCCCCATGACATATTGTTAGACACACAGACACTCCCCAGTTCACATGCAAACAGACAGACAACTTAGATGACACTAACAAACCTCCAGCAGGTCGACACACAAAGCCATGCCCGACAAGGAAGAGCTAACACCTCCGCACAACCCAAACACTGAGGGGGCAGCTTCTGTGGACAGCGTGCCATAACTACACACGGACAAGGAACGCGAAGGACCAGGAAACCTCCGATTAGAGACTTGGAAGGAAAAAAAGTCAGTTTGAATCTGATCTCTGAGGCAAAGACGGTGATTACAACGATTTGGGTTTGAAAGCTCTGGGTGTCGGCTGATCTACAGGAGCCCAGATCTGGCAAGACCTGGAATGGCTCTAAATACAAACCCTTCCCTGGAACACCACAGACATCAGAGCTAATCTCCAAGCCTGTCCCCTGTCACAGCAGGGTTTGGTGATGAAAGCTGGCTTCTGATCAGTCCACGGTCAAATCTTGCTCTCGTTCGTCCTGAAAATAACCTGATCGTCAGCGAAACGGTCTCACAGCCAGCCCTGAGGACCCCGGGGGCCGAGCACGGCAGAGACATCCCTTACCTCGAAGATCTCAAATCCATAAATGTCCAGGACCCCCATGACCTTCTTGCGCGTCTTGGTTTGGGCCTGCAGGAGGGAGGAGAGGGAGAGAGGCAGGCGGTCATCGCGGGACAAAGTACAGCGTCAGAATAGAGCTCAGCACTCGTTAAACCGGTTCGGGGCTGTACCTTGATGCTCTCGTTGATTCGGTTCACCAGCCAGGAGAACAGTCGGCTGTACAGGTTTTTGGCCAGAGCGTCGCGGGCGTAGTAGGCCTGAGGGACACAAGCACGGACACGCTGAGGGACAATGTGACGAGTACACACACCCTCTCACACACTCCCTGTCACAGTGGCCCAGCGCCACTAACAATACGTCCCAGGAGGCCGAGGAACCACAAGGACCCTACTACGCTCACAAACTCTCTTGATTTACGGCTTGTTTGTGTTGTGAATTTTTGCTCCGTGAACCGGCCGGATGTTTACAGCTCGGGTTTCTGGGCTGTGTGACAGCGTGGCGTGCCTGTGGCGCTGTGGACCGCGGTGCTGAGGCCGTGGGCCCGGCCCGCTCTCTCCAGGCACCACACTGACAAACTGACAAAGAACGAGGAGACTAAAGACTAAATACATAAATAAATGAGATACACAAATAATAAGTAAACAAATCTGTATTTGTTAAAGATATGTAGAGAAGAAGGAGTTGAAATGTAACATCTTTCTTTCTTAACCTTTGCAGTGTAACTCCTACTCCTTTAAAAACTCCAGCGGCAACTCAAAGCCTCTCCGCGTTGCAGGAGATGAAATGAAACTGAGCTAATAAGGGTGTGTGTACAGTAATGAGGAAACTATTCTTTAAAGCAGGAAGATGATGACTGAACCCCCCCGGCTGCCAAATCTGACCCCAGCAGAGTATGAGCTGCTTGTGAAACCCAGATACCACAAGCGCACACGACGCCAGAGCTGTCCAACCGTGGAGACGTCAAGACAGACAGCAGGCACCGAAAGAGAAATAGAAACTAAACTAATTCAATTAAACATTTTGTGCCTCTCTATCCCGAGGGTAAATTATTTATATTTCAGCAGCAGTGTGTATTAACTCTCCTCTGGCATTACGTGGGGACTTGATCCAAGTCTTCAAAATCATGAAAGGCATCGACCACATCAAACCAGAGGAGCTTTTCCAGATCAGCAGGGACACACGCACCCGGGGACACAAATGGAAATTGGGCTTCAAGGCATTCAAGACAGAAAACAGGAGACACTTCTTCACACAGAGAGGCGTCACAATCTGAACAAACTCCCAGCGATGTGGCTGAAGAGACAATTTGGGAACATTCAAAAACAGACGGGATAGGATCCTTGATCACTTAGTTATTAATGGACACCAAACGAGCACCATGGGGTGAATGGCCTCCTCTCGATTGGACACTGTCTCATGATCTTATTACTCTCTCCTATGCCTCTGTGAGATCTGGACACGTCTGACCTCCGACCTGCGGCGGACCTCACCTGGGCCACGTTGAGTGTGGTGGACACCTTCTCCTGCTTGGCCTCCACTGTGCGGAAGCTGAAGGCCCTCTCCAGGACGCCCTGCTCAATCCCCAGCAGTTCGCACATCTCCTTCAGGTCTGTGGAGCAAAACAGGCAGCAGGGTCTGGTTCAGACAACCAGCAGTGAGACTGGACCACCCAGAGCTGCCCCTGCCCCCCACGCCCCCTGCAGCTGTCCTATCCGCCCTAGAGCGGCCGTGTGGAAACAGGTCTTCTAACCAGTGGGCTCCTTCGCTACGGAACACTTTTCCAGATTTACTGATATTTTTATATTCAAGTTCCCAGTTTAAGATTGATTTTGTTTTAGCTGGAATCTGACATTTGATGTTGTGGGAAAAAAAGCAGCAATAAAGATTGCAGAGAAAAGAGAGAGAGAGAGAGATCGGCACACAGCTGGGGAGTGCCTGGGCACTGCGTGGCAGAGCTGGCTCCTGCAGGACCGAGCCCCCTGGCGCTGGCAGCGGGGGGGGAGGACAAACAAGCACACAGGAATGCCAGCAATGCTCAGACGGCTGCGGGCGACACCGGTGTCGTTAAAACAATACTCCCAGAATTCCTCAGAGACGCTCCTTCAGGACAACAACACAGAAAACTAAAGCAAAACCCTGAGCAGAGTTTCTCAGAAAGAGAAAACTGGAACAGAAACGGGCGAGGTCGTTATGACTGAAACTGCTGTGAGGAACAATAAGGAGCCGGGGCTGCTGTAACCACAGGCGTTTGCACCAAACGGCCATTAGGTGGCAGCGGAGGTCAGCCAGGTGAGCTCACACCTTCCTCCGAGTGGATATAGCGCCCTTCGCAAAGGCAGACGCACACAGAGTTCCCCCTTCTGCTCCCCTGCGGTTTCAGACAGACAAACAGTTCTTCGTGTTCGTGTCTCACGGGCCCCCCAGGGTGTGTGTGGACCCGGGAGGGCCGCGCGTCTGTCTCACCGTTCTTGTCCTTGACGCGGCTCTCATCCAGCCCGTTGACCCGGGACTCGGGTTTGAACTCGATGTTGCCCAGCTTCAGCACCGCCGCCACCAGCTCCAGCACAGACTGGACCTCATCCTCCATGAAGCCCACAATCTGCATGGCGTTCTGCAGGGGAGGAGAGAGGAAGGATATTAAAAACAAACAGTCTCACCGAGCCTGAGAGGAGAGAGAGAGAGGAGAGAGGAGAGAGCCTCCTGCCAAACACTTAACAAAAAATTATTATTGCTGGTATGTCAGAGTTGGGGGATTTAAGCTGAAAAGTCACGTTTCTGGACAGAAGAGGGTTTGAGCTCCAGGGCTGAGGAGCTCAGAGGCTTTGCCCGTCCAACAATGTGCACCGAGCAGCCGAGAGCAGCGAGACAGCGGGCCGGGATGATCACCGCAGAGCGCCTCTCTCTCTCTCTCTCTCTCTCTCTCTCTCTCTCTCTCAAGAGCCTCCGTGCCCGCCGTCGTGAGAGGGCTTGAATTATCAGCACTCGCTAATTGGGATAATCAGTCTGCCACTTAACGAGCTGTAACCCTGCATTAGAGCCCCGCGGCCGCGCTCAGCTGCCGAACCTCTCCCCTCGCTCGGGGGAGGCAGCCCCCGGGGGCCGGCGTTGGGAGCAGCGCTGTTTGTGTGCCGAGTGAGTGCGTGGGCTCGGGGGCTGGGCTCTGCGCTCGCCGATTAACACCCCCCCGCCGCAGCGTAAACAAGCCGGTCTCAGGGCTTCGAGTGGCTCCTGCAGAGAGAGCGAGAGAGCGAGCGCCGGGGCTGTCGCCTCGCAACAAGCGCAGTGAAATCACTCATGTTTTTTCTTCTGTAGTCGGCTTGCATAACTCATCAGAAGCACTTCTCCGGTTCGTTTAGTTCCATCAAAGAGAAGCGATCCGGTTTTGAAGCGCCGTGTCCTAGTTTGAGAGCAGCGATAACAGGAGCCGGAAGAGGAGTTAGAAAAACGCATCCAGGGAGCTTAATCCCGCGGCTGCCTGGCCGACGGCACAATCCTCCAAACAAACAACAACAACACAATGTCAAACTGAAACCGGCGGCGAGGACGGCCCCTCGGGAGCCCTGGGAGTCCAGATCGGCCTCCTTCCGTTCCAGGGGAGGATAAAGAAACTCTTCTCTCACGGTTACACCCCGCGTGTGCAGGAGTGAAGGCGAGCTACCAGACCCCCAAACGGAGTGTCAATCAAGCGTTCCCTTCAACATTCATCAAACCCACAGTTCGTCACCCACAGTTTGCATGAGTCCAGTTGTTGTGAAACACTGGAGAGGTTTTCTACTGCAGGGCGGCAGGAAGCCGCAGAGCGGAGGACAGTTCTGCTTTATTTATTTTGCTTTTCAAATCAGGATGAGGTCATGTGTGAGGACTGGAGGTGTCCTGTGCTCGGGGTGAATCTGCTCATGAAATTAACCTTGAGAGCGTGAGGGGGAAGGGGAAGGAGAAGAGGGGGCGCAGAGCAAGAGAAAAGGAGTGCGAGAAAGAGAAACAGACAGCAAAAAAATAAGAGAATAGAAAAAAGGGAGAGAGTGAGAAGAGAGCACGAGAAACGGAGAGACAAAGAAAACAGAAAATTAGGTAAAGAGGGAGAGCTGGAGAGAGGAGAGCAAGAGAGGAAGAGAAAAGGAGAGAAACAGAGAGAAAAAGGAGAGAAGAAGAATACAAAGAGGGAAAGAGAAGATAGGGAGAGGAGAGCAAGAGAAAGTGAGAATCGGAGAGAGCAAAATAAAAGAGAAAGAGTGAGAAGAAAAGGGAGTGAAGGAGAGTAAGAGAGCAAGAGAAAAGGAGAGAAAGGAAGAAACAGAGTGCAAAAGAAAGAAAAATAAGAAAGAGAGAGAGAGCGAGAGAGAAAGCACCTGTGAGTACACAGCCTCATTGTTTGTCCGTTACACTGTAACTGCTCTCAGCCCTATTGTCCCCAGCTCGGCCCCGGGGCCCCGCAGACTCGCCTGGCCAGCAGCTCTCGCTCAGGACGGAAACGCTGTGGAAGTCCGGGCCGAACCAGACGCTTAGTGACAGGTCTTCCTTGGGCATATAAGGAGAGTGGGGCGGAAGCAGCTCTGTGCTCCTGAAATAACGAACGCTTCCTGGACACGAGCGGGCTGCCTGTGTCTGCAGCTGGACTCACACTGTCCCTGTCGCTCGAGACCGAGGGCTCACCGGCCACCCTGGACAAGAACACAGACGACGGCCAGCGGACCCTCGACGGCTTCTGTGCACAGCGGGGGGGTTAGAGTCAGGGTTAGGGGCTTCACTCACCCTCACGGTCCTGAAGTTGGCCGAGTCGTCCAGCCCGTTGACCGCGGCCGAGTCCAGGCTGAGGTAGTTGTATTTGCTGAAGTCCCTCTCCAGCTTCAGCTTCCCTGCGGGCAGAGGAGGGAAGGACAGAGTCAGCGCCGCACTGGCTCGGCCTGCATCGACACGCACCGGCTGCACGGCTCCGCACCGCGGCGCCACGGGGTGTGTTTCAAACCCTCAGCCTGTGAGGAGAATCATAAGCTGTGCTCTCATGGGACAGATGATCCGCCCGTGGTGTTCGCTCCCTGCTGGAGATGATATCAAGAGCGTGGCATGGGGGCGGAGTTCACTGTGGGCCCCTCTCTCACGCTCACTCACAAATGCACACACACACATCCACATGCACGCTCAACAACACACGTGCATCCAAACACACGCAATCCTTTTATTCAGTGAGGTGTAACTCTTGCAGATCAACTGAACCCAATAACGGCGCGATCCTGGGATTAGATCTGATTTTGTTTTGTTGTGCAGAGGCTCTGACGGGTCTCTGCCTCCATGACACGGCTGGGCAACTACAGTTACACAAACACAGAGCGGCGAGAGGCCCTCACTCAGCGTGTCCTCAGACGCCCCCGACAGGAGCTGGTAGAAGATGTGGAAGTTCCTCTCTCCGCGTGGCTGCTTCACCACTCGAGACTTCTCCAGGAGATCTGCGAGAGAAAGGAGAGGGAAAAGGCAGCGTGAGACAGAGGCCCATCGTGTCCGAGCAAATCCTGAGGGAGGAGAGTGGACAGTGTTCGGGTGGCAGAGGACTCTTCACCGGGGAAAGCCCACACTTCCCAGGGGCATTTGAATGGGCTTTGCAGCAGATGGGCTTTAAAGGTCTTGTCCTTAAGTAGGGACACGCAAATCTGTTTTAGTAAACAAATACAAATAAATAACTAACACTGAATCAGCGACGTCTTCAGTGTTTATATGAACACAAATAAAGCAAGATTAACTGGAAAACCAGAGAGAGAGAACCCCCCGCCACTCCGTCTGTTGTTTAAACATCTAACTGTCCGATTAAGACGCGTCACTTAAATCCAGTTAACTCTGCCCTGAGCCAGTTGGGTTTCCCTGCTCTGTCAGATTGCCGATGATTAAATGAAGGAGAAGCCAGATTACACCCTGTGTGGGGACAGATAGAGAGAGAGAGAGCAGGGATACGGGTCGGGACAGGGCGAGTCCGAGAGTCCTGCTCGCACCGCAGAAATCACCGAGCTCAGAGCCAAGCCTGGTCATTCCTCCACCAGGCCAATACGATCAAACGCTGACCACAACAGCGTCCACCAGTCTCCACACAGCGGGCAGGGAAGGCCGCACGGTGCCACCTGCCATCTCTGTGCGTTCGGGATGTTGAGGTCTAAGCACAAGCATGAGCCGGAGCAGGAGGCGGCACACAGGAGCGCGGCCCGGGGGGGGCGGTGAGCAGGTAGGCGTCCATGACTCACCGCCTCCTGCCATTGTTCTCGCCGGAGTTCAGTGTCAGCGCTAAACGGCTCAAAGGGGATCATCAATATTGCAGGGCCCCCGGGAGACGGGCAGGGGGGCAGGGGCCGCGCTCTTTGTGCGACTCTTGTTGCCGTGCTGCGGCTGAACTTTAATCACAACAAGGAGGAGAAAGAAAAAAGAAAAGAGAAGAGAGAGCTTGACGGGCCTCTATTGTCTCGGCCATTGTTTCCTCTCCATGGCTACAAGACGAGCGGAAGGAAGAAATCTCATCGAGCCGCTGCTCCCGTGTGGAGACGCTCAACCCCTGCCCCGGCCACGAGACGCACACAGCCCCCCGGCCAAGAGACGCACACAGCCCCCAGCCACGAGCCCCGCGGAGACGTACGCGGCCCGGCAGCACCCCAGGCCGTCGTGTCTGCACATGGGGAGTAAATGGATCCGAGAGGGTTAAACTGCTTCTGCCCCGCTCTCACACCACCGGGGAGGGGACTGTCATAGGGAGTCTCTCTCTTCCTCTCTCTCACTCTGTCTCTATCTCTGCATCTCTCTATAAACAATAACACTTAGTCCCGCAGCCCGCACTCTCAGCTTCCTCCCCGCGGTGAAGAGCTCCGTTCGATTCCCACTGCTGGAGGTATGCCTGGCATTTCCTGGCGGCTGAACCCTTGGCTCGGCCCTGTGCAGCCCAGGGTGCATCTGCAGTGCAGTGACAGCCCAGAGAGGTGTAGTGAGAGATCGCCGCACGCCCAGAGCACGGCACAAGCACACCCGGCCACATCAGGGAACTCCTTCCCACACCCGGCACCACCTCTCAAGATCCTGCTCCCGTCCTGGTGGCAGGCAGGGGCCACAGCTCCAGGCGCTGGCATAGTTTAGGGGGGATGTTACACAGTGGGAGTTAGAGGTCCACTTCCTGGGGCAGAGCCAGGCCAGGGGGAGGAGCTCCAGGTGCATTTGCTCAGTCTGCGTTCACCGGGTTTTCTGCCCTCCGGGAGCAGAGCTGGCCGTTGGCCCTGCTGGGGGCAGGTGCAGTCAGCTGGCGCACAGGGGGGGCTGGTGGGTCTGACAGAGCTGGATCAGCGCTCTGGTCTGCTCAGAACAAAGCTGTCCCACAGCGCAGCGGCGCGCTCACCCACAGACACCTTCTCCCTGGGAAACAAGTGCTCCGTTATGCCGGTAACCTTTTCCCTGTCCTGAGGAATGCCTGAGGCAGCAGCCGGCGGGGTGGGGGCTGCAGAGTCTCCACGCCAGAGCCAGACTCCTTTTCTGATTTCTAAACAAACCATTATTATCAGGTTCGAGCTGAAAGAGTCGATATTGCTCTCTCCCTCCCTCCCAAGAAGCACGGTCTCTCTGTCCCATTTCAATTTCTGTTGTAACGCCTCCTCAGCCGGCCTGAGATGCCGCGAAACAAGCCAGTGTCCGAGGCACGGAGATGGCGCTCCACTTCATCCGCAGTCTCGGCAGCGAGGGCCGCCTCAGACTCTTACACTTAACAATTCATAGACACAGAAACCTGAACAACAACAACAACAACAACTAGAACAGCACATGCTCAGCGCACACTGCCGGACCGGATACAGCAGGAGGTTAGAAGACCAAAGGCAAAGTCTGCAGACAGAATTCAAACACACGAGCGTAGCTGAAACACTCAAACCACTCGCTTTGAAACAGTGTCATTCGACCACTCCTTTAGTTTGATGTGTTTTCATTGAAATATAATTATTGATTAATAATGTGGACCTGCATTCCCATGTGTGTGCGAGTCTGTGTGTGTGTATATATATATATATATGTGCGTGCGTGCGTGCATGTATGTGTGTGTGTGTGTGTATATATGGGCCTGTATGTGTGTGTGTGTATATATATATATGTGCATGCGCGTGTGTCATGTGTGTGTCTACTCACAGTTGCTGATCACTCCGCCCAGGGGGTCACCCTTGAAGTCGAACTCGATGTCCATGTACTTCCCCTGCAACACAAACAGACACCTGCAAATATAAACACTGCGCAGAGCTGCCCCCCCCACCACAGAGCCACACAGCCTGGCGACACGGGTGCGACACAGCCGGGTCGGGCCGAGACCACACCCGAGCGCCGAGCTGTTCCGCAAATCGCAAATCACAGACGTGCCCCCTGACTGTCCAATCAGTATCCTAAAACCATCAGTTGTCAAAACTGAATACTTTATGGGAAGTATATTTTGTCAGGATGTTTGTCAGAAAGATTGAAAACATTGTACAGTTTTCACCGTTCAGCGGGATATCATATCATAACCCCCCGCCCGCGATTCTGCAGACTATCGTTGATCTCCCGAGAGCCCGAGGCCCACTTCCACGGGAGGAGCCGCCTGGGAGGAGCCGCCTTGGCTTTCGAGAAAAGACGCTGGTCTTCTCAGATAGAAGGATCAGAGCAATCGATATCGAGCGGGAAACAGGATTCTTACAGCCTCGGGGGTTTAAATCCTCAGCACAGCCTCCGTCTGAGGAAACCGACGATGATCAATACGTTTGGGATGTGTGATACTTTTCTAGAAAAAATGACAAGTAGGAAAGTGCTTTCGTCCTGGGCGTAAACCTCTCCCCTCGCGGTCCTGCGTGACGTCACCAGAACCGCAACAGACAAAGCCGCGTTCAGGAGCCAATTCCATCTTATTTCACGCAAAGATTCAATTATCAGCGGGGTCTGCAGCAAGAAGGATCAAGGCCTGCTTCGAGGGGGAAGCTCGTCTGTGCTGTGGGGCCGGGCGTCCTTCAGGACAAGAAGGGAATTCTGCGGCCCGAGACCTGCGTGTCCGTGACCAATCGCCTTAATCTGCACATGAGACGGACGATGTTCAGACAGCGTTTGGCGCTGCAGAGGGGGGCCGCTGAGAGCAGCTGACTGTGCTTTTCTCCGGTACGTCTGTCTGAGCTTCTGACAAAAATGCATTTCCTGTTAGCAGCAGCAGCCTAAGTGCCTAATTGCTGTTCTTTGTTAATTTATCTGTGGGGGTGGAATCAGTGTCAGGCATCACGCCCAGGCGTTACATCCCTCACTTCATCAGCCTGTGTCTTAAAATAAATAAAGCACAACCTGCTGCGCCAGCTTCCAGGGAGACAGACAGACAGTGGTGGTGAAACTGAGTTAGGGGTGAGGACTGCGTGTACCTGAGGGCGCCCGGGTCACGTTCCCTGCGCGGTGCGTTTCATGTGACTGTGACTGTGACTGCGTTTTAAATTTTAACTTGACAGGGTTAGACAGCAGCTGGAGCTGAGACAGAGGCACAGAGAGACACACAGAGAGGGAGAGACGCACACACACACACACACACACACACACACACACACACACACACACACACAAAGAGAGAGAAACAGGGAGACACACAGAAAGAGAGAGAGAGAGACACACACAAAGAGACAGGGAGACACACACAAAGAGAGACACAGAGAGGGAGAGAGACACACACACGCACAGAGAGACAGAGACACCTAACTACAGCGGAATGCTGGCGTCACACACATTCATGCGGATTCATGTTGCGGAGGAAGCAGCACGCCATATTTCATTAAACAATCATCTCCAGTTCCCCTGTCATCAATGAGGGCATGGCTTATTTGCAAACGATCAAATGCGGATCAAAGGTCCCTGCGTGACTTATCTCCTGCAAACACCGAGCTGGTAAAGAGGGTCTTTGAACAAACAGCCCTGCTGCCCGAGGCTGGCGGGGGGGGATACTCACAAATCGAGACGAGTTGTCGTTCCTCACGGTCTTTGCGTTTCCAAAAGCTGGGAGGAAGAGAGGGAGGGGGAGAGAAAAAAAAAAAAAAAGAACAATGATGTCACACGTGTACATTGCGTTTCTCCTGACGAGAGGAGTACACAGACACACACGAGCACACGCACTACAGCACGCCTGTCACCTGTGCACACACATCCTTTCCTCAGCACGGTTCCTGTCTTTGCTTTTGTGTGTTTGACCACGAGCAACAAACCAGCAGGGTTCATTCGCTGAGGACAGACGGCAGGCGAGAGAGAACTAACAAGGGAAGAGAAATCCCAACTCGCTGTACCCGAAGTACATAAAATTTTAATTTGACAAACTGTTACTACTGTTTAAATCCTTGCTGATTCATAGGAGTGCGCACAGTGCAGCTGGCTGGCCGTGCTGTGCGTCTCTCTGTGCGTCTCTCTGTGCGTCTCTCTGTGCGTCTCTCTGTGCGTCTCTCTGTGCGTCTCTCTGTGCGTCTCTCTGTGCGTCTCTCTGTGTCTGTCGTAAGGTAAGGTTGTATGGTTTGCGTCTCTGCCGGTCGTGGGGAGAATGGAGGAGTAGAGCTCTGGGGAGAGAGCATCGTAGCGATCCTGCAGGAAGTGCCTCGGCCTCACGCACCATTACCAGCCGCCGGTACTTTATTGTCAACCGGTCACAGCACCGTTTCAACACGGGATCCAAGGCAAAGAGACATGCCCCGATACCCGAGCCGCGCTTTGCTCTCGGCACACGCTGCTCAGGGGAACGGTTTTCTTCCTCGTTTGCTTGTTTTTCTCCAGTGGAGTGAAACGCATTTATTAGACACCTGTGTCCCGAGCCCTCGGCCAACTGGTCTCACGGAAAACTACTGAAAATACTGATCATGAAATAGATCAACTGGTGTGGGACAGGGAGTAGAGGACCTTTGACTGATGAACAGATCTGTGTGGGGCTTTGTGGTGATGGTGTGAAAGTGAATAACTTTTTAAACAGGAGGAACTGAAATCTTGTTTTATCGAAGGAGGGGAACAAGTGGTGGCATCAGCGGCAGGAAATCTATTAAGAGCGGCAACTTCCTGTGAGGAATCACGGCCTTAAACTGAGGTCAGTGCGACACGCCACCCCCTCACGCCTGACACCTCCGCTGCCCGTGTCGCTCTGCGGAGGGAGACTGGAGGCGGCAACTCTGTGCCGGGATCGGGAGTTCACATCTGTAAGAGGTCTCCCAGCGGTTTCTCTCACTCTCATGCTATCGCTTTCTCTCCCTATATAATGACTGACACGCTGACACACTGACTGACAGGACGACACTGACCTCACCCTAATCTGGTTCTGTAAAAGAGACCCGTGTCAGTGGCAGACTGCTTCCTGACCCGGCACACAGTCAAACAGAGCTGGTGTCTGTCGGGTCGATGGCTACACGGTGTCTGGGTCCGGTCTGCTCAGTACTCACCCTCTAGCACCGGGTTGGACTGCAGCAGCTGCTCCTTCACCTTGTTCACCTCTTGTCCTTTCCCGCACACGGCCGCCACATATGACATCACCAACTTACTGGCCTCTGAAAGACACAAGGACAGACCCAGGTTAGAGTAGGACTCCCCGCCCCGTAGCCACCGGTTCTGGTCCCCGTCTGGGCCCACCAGCCTGCTTTGCACCGAGTCCAAACCAGCCCAGCCGCCATCTACCCCACAAACACACGATCGGCGAGGGGCGTCCACAGAGAGAGGAACACAAAGAGAGCGACAGAGAGACACGATACGACAAAGACCGGGAGGGACAGAGAAAGGTGAGGAGTGTGAGAAGGGAAAAATTAGAGAGGGAGGAAAAGGGAAGAGGAAGAGAGGAACACAAAGGGAGTAAGGAGAGGCCGAGCGACAAAAGAGGGAGAGAAAGAAATCCCATGCCTAACAAAGAGACAAGAGAGGGTGAAGTGGGAGAGATGGACACTCCCGTGAGTTCAGTGCGTCATTGACCCTCTACAATAAGATGCATAAGACCCAGGATAAAGCGGCCCTGTCTGGGAAGCCCCTCTGGGATAAAGAGGTCTCTGTGGACGGAGCGCGAGGGTGAACAGCGCAGCGGGAGTAGGGTGAGCCTGGTCTTGTGACAAGAGGCAATCGCACGCTCCCATATCCTCCGGGCGAAGAGCGGTGTGGCTGTGTGGGCGGGCAATCATTATCGCATTCCCAACAAGGCTCAACAGCCTGAGAATAAATTTAAAATAAAGTTTGATATAAAAGTAATCAAAAATCCACTCAAAAAGGTGCAAATAAACTTCTTGGTGCTAATCAGTCTTCAATAATATGTTTTGTAATAATATAGTAATATAATGTAGTAATAATATGTTACTGACTACAGGTGGACTGCCTTCAGCCCATGTTCAGACTGTACAATGCACTAGTTAGAGCTCATCTGGATACTGTGGACAGTTCTGGGCTCCACACTTCAAGAAAGATATCGCTGCTCTAGAGGCAGTTCAGAGGAGAGCAACCAGACTTATTCCAGGTCTGAAGGGAATGTCCTACTGAGAGACTGAGGACCTGAACCTTTTCACCCTGGAACAGAGGAGACTACGTGTGGGCAACGGGAAACTAAACCCTTCCCCTTTAATGAGACGAGACGGCCGTGCGAGAGTTTAACCCCTGAAGAGGCACGGGCACACGGAGGGGCGCGGAGGGCATTCCCAAGGGACTGGGCAGGAACAGTTATTATTCTAACTAAAGGGTTCTTATTATTCTCATTGAATAGAGAAGAAGACAAAAGTAAACGCATCATAAAAACTGGACTGGAAGCCAGGGCAGTGAGGAGAGGGTTAACAGGCGAGGGGTGGTGGGTTCTGGCACTCACAGGGTGTCAGAGGTAATTTCTTAGTATGCTGTTCGATAGGCTCGGCAGCCCGAGGCCCATGTTAACGGCTTCGCTCGTAAATCACAAACCCCGGCTGACACCGCGGCTCGCACCGGCACACGGAGCGCTGGTGTGCCCCGAGACGCACAGCAGCCGACTGGGAGAGAGGGAGAGGGCCTGGGGCTCTGTGCTCAGGCCCGGCTGTAACCGCTCGGAGCCGGAAACCCTGCCGGTGAACTCGGCGCCTTCATGGAGTGCAAAGGTGAGCAGCTCTCCGTAGCAGAGCGAGGGGCAGGGGGGGAGCCGTGAGCCGGGACTGCGTGTGGTGGGACAGACGGCTAACACACGGTATTAACACACCGCTGTGGTCGAAAGTATTCTCATCCTTCCATTAGGACACCGTCGTTCCTTGGATTTGTGTGGAGAGGTGTTGACCTGCCGCGGAAGAAACGTGTGGAGGGGTGGAGCGGGGAGGGGTGCGAGTGTGGAGGTGTGTGTATTGTTAGCAACAGCAGGAAAGGGAGGCAGAGTTATAAATACAGAAATAACCTTGGACAGAAAGCAATGAAACTGCCACCCCGCGCCTGAGGGCCGGCAGGACAGGGGCTCTCTTACAGACGGCAGCAGTAATTGCCGTGGAAATCGGTCATCCGCTCTAACACTGAAATACTTCTCGTCCGCTTTCCATGCATTCCAGCAGCCAAGGGGGAGCTCATTTTCCAAAACAAACGCCACACTAAAATAGTGCCCCTCGTCATCCCTGCTGCGGGGAACGGGAGACGCATTTTCCAATTGAGTTTCTCTACATAAAATAAATAAATAGATGGAAATGCACTTCCCCATCGCACAGCTTCAATTCCCCTTTAAGCCTCAGGGACTGTCATTGAAAACGGAACAGGACAGGACAGGAGGAGGAGAGTGAGAGAAGCCTGCTGGGCTGGCGTTTGGGTACCTGTCTTCCCCGCGCCGCTCTCCCCGGTGATCAGGATGCACTGGTCCTTGTCCTGGTCCCTCAGGGAGCGGTAGGCCTCGTCTGCCAGGGCGTAGCTGAAACGCAGAGCGGGACGGGGGGTTAGCAGCTCGCACGGGAACACTCGGTCTGAAGCAGACCAGACATAGGTGGGGACATGTGACCGCAGCTTCACACAGCAGCAGGACCCGGCGGTTTGCCGGTCTGTCGATGTTTATAGAGGGACGTTCTGCCTTAAGGAGCTGGAAAACTAGACTCACTCACTCTAAAGTCTGATCTCAAATCTCCAGAGTGACCCGGCACTGACAGTGAGGCAAAGGAAAGGTGGCAATATTTGAGTTACATATAAGAAATGTATACATATAATATACGGTGGGACCAGCCCATGTGAGAGCCTGCAGCCCCTGGGTGCGACTCTGCAGTCCTGCCAGGTCCAGGGAGGGGCAGGCACTTCTGGGCACCTCCTCTGCAGCAGGCGAGGCCTGGGCTGGTGTGGGGACCACTCTGGGCGAGGGGACGCACCCCTCCGGGTCCACCCTGCCTAAAAACGTCTCCCTCTGCAGCGCTGGCTGGCCCTGCCTGTATTACAGCATCGAAATCAAACCACCGCCCCGCCCTGCAGTGCCGCGCGGCTCTTTCCCAGCCCACGAGCCCCGAATTAGCAAGGCAGCTGGGGCCGGGCCGGACTTTCTCGCATTTACCGAGGAAATTCTTTCCAAAGCCACGACTAATAATAGAGATGATGCCGCATCAGCCGGCGCTTTATTCCTCTCTCCTCTCCTCTGAGCAGAAATAATATGCTAATGTCTGCTTCCAAATGGCAGAGAGAGAGCAAGAGAGAGGTTTATATAACCCCTGATGATGTTCCTGGTGCTTTTCAATCACTGGGATTGGATTTCGTAAGGGGACAAAGCTTCCTGCGAGCTGTAAAATAGGCACAGAGCGGTTTAATCTGCCGCGTCGTGCAAACCGCTTCAGATACGGTTGAGGCTTAATCTCCGGGTGCCAAGATGGGAAGCTCAGTGGATACTCAGTGTGGACGCCAGGACCTGGTATTTGGGACTCTGACAGAAGTGATCAGAACATCTTTGTTTTTACGGAGGGTTGGCGCGGGACACGACTTCACCAAACAGACAAACAGAGCGAGACGGGTGTGAGGACAGTCGCCGGGGGGTATGAGGGGGCAGAGGGGGCCTGTACAAACAACCTCGCCAACCGGCCGGAGCAGGACAAAGGAGTAAGATCACACGATTACCCCGTCTGGAGCGGGGCAGGGCGGTGAAGTCTGGCTGCACCCTATCTGATGGTTGAGAGACGTACTACTGTTTGCTCTGGACAATCGTTTACAGCCGGAGATCAGAGTCCGCAGTCAGAGATCGACAGAGATTACTAAATCAATCAATAAATGCATCAGCTGGGCGGCTGCGATTGTGTTATATAACACTACAGTATATTACACCACACTGCCTTATATAACACTGCAGGAGAGTGTTACACAACAGCACCGCATTGTACTATGATGGGATAGATTGCACATCTGAGACAGTTCATAATAATAGTAATCATATTCTGCCACTTCCATTGGTGGAGAATTTGGTATATAAAAAACCCCCAAAAAACTCATCCAATTATTCATTATCATCATCATATTTATTCCACTGAGTCCATTCCCTTGGTTGGTAGAAGGAGCCGTGTAAGTGTATAAACGCACAGAGAAGAGAGTTACTTTATTGGGAATGGACAGTCAAGGAGTCTGGGATGTGTAGTGCAAAAACTGTGGGAGGAGTTAAGAACATAAAGTTTACAATAGAGAGGAGGCCATTCGACCCATCATGCTTGTTTGTTTTCCATTAATAACTAATAACTAATCAACAACAACAACAACCACAACCACAACCACAACCCTGCCAGAGAGTTAGAAAATCATCCCTCCGTGACTGTGTCAAAATATTGAAAAAGGAAACAAAGAAACTAATAAGTAACACACACACAAAATCCCGTTGGATGCAAGTTTTTGTGACTTTTGTGTCTAACTAACTTGCATGTGTCGTTCCCTTACTGAAACCAGGGTCTCTAACGATCACACAGCGCCAACCCGAACATCAAAGGCGGGGTCGGGGTGGGAGCGGCTCTCCGTCCACATCAGAGCCGGACTGCGTTACTGCCTTGCCCTGCGTTCGCAGAGAGGGGCTAAATTTAGGCAGGACAGCGTGTGCGTCTCCTCCTCCTGCTCTCGACACTCAGAAGACTCGGCACTGTAATTTCTGCTCCTTCTGAGCGGCGTCCCAAAACCACAGCCGCACAGAGAGAGCGGCAGAAAATAGCCAGCACTTCATCCAAAAGTGCTGAGAGAGAGAGAGAGGGGGAGAGAGACAGAGGGAGAGGGAGGGCGAGAGAGGAGGGAGAGGGGGAAGAGAGCTGATGTCTGCAGACGCATTGTTGTTGGTCAGTTGGTCAGTTCAGGGCCCTTTAAACCGGATCCGGAACTGATGTGTCCATTGTAAACGAGGGAAACACAATGGCTCACTGGAGAACAAACACAGGAGGAAATTAACCACGACCACAACAAAGCATCTGCTCTGAGAGATCAACAATACAGACACTGACAGTTTAAAAACTAAAGACCCATTTCCTCAAAACCTCCTTTTCAAATATTAAATATAAACGTGCTCGTTTTAAAATCGATATTATTTTGCATAGTTTGTTAGTTTGTTTCTGTTGCAAATTTGGCTGTAATTTGCCACATGAAAGGCACTATATAAATCAGCACTCTTCACCACAAGAACCCAGGCAGGTATCACCGCCCCCGGCCGCCCCCGTCTCTCGGCAGGACGGAGCGCCTTCAGCCGCTCTTCCTCACACGGGGCAGGCGATTGTGCGAAAGGGGAACTGGAGTTTCCTGCAGCGCACGTGTCTCCAGGCCCAGCTGGCCGGAGACGTGGCTCAGACTCTCGCACCCTGCACGGAGACGCACTTTTTTCCAAGGCATCGTGGCTGCTTCCTTTAAGTGTGCAGGCAAAGCGGTAAATCCATTGTGTGCCACAGCCCATGGGGGGGAGTGGATTTCCCAGAGCTTGGCTCCCTACACCATGTCAAAATCCACCCTCCCTCGTCACACTGCATGCCATCGCTTTGCCACAACCTGACAGAGACTGAGGTTCGGGGAAGAAACCTGCTGTACAGTAGCCGTCTCCGCAGCGAGCATCCGAGAGCTTCCTATCCTGCAGGCGCTCATCCGGACCCCCATCCCTCACTCCCTGTCAGCAGGAAGGGAAGAGGCCAGGGGGGGGCACAGTGCTTTTATATTCTGAGTTCCGGATGTCTTCCCCCACCAGGACTCACAGGGGTTCTCTGAACTCAGAGAGCTGGTCTATTTTCGTCCCGGCTTCCCTTTGAGCAGTAAAACAGGACCGGGAGGATGTGTCACAGTCTGGCTCGAGCACGAAGGGTTTCTGGGGACTTTTGCAACAGCACCAGAACAATGAAACCATTCAACACAAAATAAAAAATAAATAAATCACAAAAGCACTGGGAGCCCCGTCCACCGCGCACTCGCTCCACCTGCCTGCCTTCAGGGCCGAAAAACCCATCAGGTGACCCGTCGGCTACTCGGCTAGCAGTCAGACTCTGGACAGACGTGACCAGAACAGCCCCCTCTACAGCAGGGGCCGCTCCGGTGTGGTGTCTCTGCGCTATGGGAAAACGGACATCTGCGGCTGCTCGCCACACCCAGCATCCCAACACACAGAGCCTCGACACACACCTCCCATACTCGCTGGCTCTTGGCCGGGGTCTGGGCTCTCTCAGGAAGACACCGGGACCCGTCCCGAGCCGCGGGGACGAGGGGATGAGGGGCAGAACAGACTGCACCAGGAGTCCCCACAGAGCGCGCCTGCTGTGTCGCACACAAGGCAACAAGTCCTCGTGTGTTCAGGATCACACACTCCCTGCAGCTCCCACATCCTGTTTTTCTTTTTAATATAATTTGTATTAATAAAATTTTGTTTCCTAGTTCTGATTTGACCATTTATTTCCCTAGTGTTTTAATTTGACACCGATGCAACATCCACCAGACAACTAACGTGCGATCCAATCCAACAAAGACAACCATTATATACACATCTGTATCACACAGAAGGGCATGAAAATATTGACTCTCAAAGACCAAAGTAACACTTGGCACGGCGCGTCCTCTGACCTCAGCAGAACCCAGAGCTGAACTGCAAAACACCCAGATACAGACACCAAGCAAATAGGTTTTTCAGTCGACGGACACAGCCATTGTGGCCGGGGGGGGTCAGGGTTCAGAGACGCAGCCGGTCCGTTTACCCCTCCACACCGCGACCGGCAGGAAGTGAAGGGGACTCTGGGCTGTCGCTGTGAGCGAGCGAAAGGGCACGACCAACTTCTATAAATAACTGGAAATAAAATAACTGGTCCTGGAAATATCTGTAGCTGCAAAACATGTCCGACGGGCCCAGGAGACCATTCATCGCTCACGATTCAATGACGTCAAGTAAAAAACCCTGGAGGTATTTATTATATTTCACAACCTGAAGGTAAAGAAAAAGAGAAAGTAAAAAGAGAGGAGACAGACAGAAAGCAAAAGCAAAATGATGAAATAATCAAGTGCAGCTCTCTCCAATAATTATATAATAAACTGAGCTCAATCTCAGCTGGTTTCCACAGCCCCGCAGCGGAGGACAGACAGGGTCTCGGGGGGCTGATCTTTTCAAAGGGAGCACCCCTCCAAATAACTTCAGATCAACAGTGCCGGTACCAGACCCTGGACACTCGCCACCGGGGGACAGCGGCCACCAAGCCCCACGCCGCGGTCTCTGAAGCGGACGCTCCTCTCCGTGTCAGCACGTCGGCTCAGCAGCGCCGGATCCCTGAGGAACAGAAGCACCGGCTCTGCACTTCAGTCCTCCCCCGCACGGAGGTGGGCGGCGGGTTTCTGGAGTGCCGACCGCAGCAGGAGAGCTGAAGACGCCCACGTCGGCACCGACTCACGGCTCAGCATCGATTCACCAACAACGTCTGCAGCAGAGCATGAGCGCTCCCTGCACGAGCTGCGCTCAGGTGGGCTGCGCTGAAGCCCCCGACGTTCCCGGCACATTGCAGTCCAAAGTTTAAGTCTGTCTCAATGAGGTTTTATGTCAGTTTGAACTATAGGGGTCCCTGTGAAACCCAACAGGGCTAAAGGCGTCACACAGCAGTGCTTGGCTGTTGCCGGTTGTCAATTAATTGAACCGTAATTGCGCTGAAGGAGCGCGTGGCCGAGATGTGAGAGAGGGACGGTCGCGGCTTCCCAGGCCGGTGTTCTGACCCGAGGGGAATTCGGGGGCAAAAGGCAACTGTTGAGGTTGCAAACAAATCTCCTCTAGAGCTCATTTCACAAAACAGTCAGATATTAGCGCTTATTCTGACGCCTGGCAGCTGAAGAGTTTTGATAAACTGGGCCATGTTAATCTTGATTTGTATTTTGTGTAAAACAACAACATAAAAATAATTTGCCTCGTCCCTTGGTGTGCCCAGAGGGATCGGTCTCTAGCTCTGGGCGGTGGGAGTTCGATGAGGCTTTGTTTCTTCAGCCAACCAGCCAGCAGCCCCCCTGACCTCCACCCCAGCATTAGTGCCGTGGTGATGCAGGCTGCCACTCGCCGGGCGGATTGCTCCCGCTAATGGAGGCCCATCCGATGTGTGCTAATATGGGGATTGGGTTTCTTAAGGGCACCATCTGTCTGCTGGGACCCAGGCGGCCTGATTGGGGGACGGCGACCAGAAGGAATCAAAATATGGAGAGAGAGAGAGAGAGAGAGAGAGAGAGGGTGGTAGGGAATAATCTCTTGGCTCTGTGACAGACACAGGGATGGAAGGAGAGGCTGCCGGCACGCGTTCCCACACTTCTCACCAGCTGTAAACATCACGTAACGTCGGTGTGAGGAGCTGCGATCGGCCTCTTCTGTGACCGTGAAGCACAGTGAGACACGGAGCCTAAAGAGACCGAGCCTCACTCACTGGAGACACACACACCACACGCAAAAAACACCGACTGAACCCGGCGGCGCTGCCACCCTCGGGAGAGCACCTGGCATCAGCTGTCCGTTGGGTATTGAGCGCTCGCTCTCCAAATACAGGCAGACAGCAGCTGGAAACAGAGAGAGAGGGTGGCAGTCGGTCTCTAGCGCCGACGTTTCTCCTCACCTTCCCAGATCCTGCACAACGCCTCAGCTCTGCCTGACGCCAGCAGGGTAAGTAGGGTTCTGAAATGCGTCAAGACGGGCTGAGGTGGCACACCCTGTTCTCCTGGTTCCAGCTCAGCCTCGTGGCGCCGAAGGGCTTTGCCTCCTAGAGCTGGGTGTCGAGTTGCTCACCAGCCCTCGGAGGAGCACACGTTGTTCAGCAAGGCGGGGTCGGGTTCCTGTGCCAGGAATGTACCTGAAGTGCCTAGCATTGCATCACTGCCATGATGCATCATTACTCATCACCACAATTCCTGAGCTGCTGGAGACGTTCGTACTCAATTACTCAATCCTGCCACTATGCGTTTAATAGTTAAAGTCACTCTCTTCTCACCTGGGTCGCTACCTACTGCATTATCAGCCCGCAAGCCCATCGCTTCCTACAGATGCCCGACTCGGAAATGAAATCTGAACCAAATCCCTAAAGATGCTTTCAACTCCAGCCAGATGTCCCGATTCCAAGGGAGGGAGGGGGAAGGGAGAAAAAAAAAAAATCTAAAAGACTCTCTAACCACAGAAATGGGATCTGGCAAGCTGTGCCACAGCTAATTCAAACCACAGGGGAATGAGCATGTCTTCCTACAAGACCTTAGGTATGTGAGGCCGCGGGGCTGTTTTCCATGAGCAGGAACTGCATGTTCTGCCTGCGGTGCAGAAGCATCTGTCGGCCCCGAGCCTGGAGACTCAGCTACAGGCGGCTGGTATCATCTGCAGCCTGAGCCCGTCTCCCTCTGATCTGGAGAAGAATAAGTAATCCTGAACTTGACTCATCCGTGCAGCGAAACCCACAACAATGGGCCGACGGCCTGGAACGAACACCTCATGAAGCCACACGCAGCCAGGAGAAGCGTCTGGATAAGGATGATATCACGGCGTCCCAGACTAAACGCAGTTGTTTTTGTCGCTTGTTTTTGCCCTTGGTGCTGTTGTGTGGGCTTCTCTCGCTCAGATGCTCCTAAAGGCCCCTGACTCCGATTGTGTTCGTCAACTTTCACAACTGGAGGAAACACACGTTCAGAGAATCAGGGCTGCCGCACGGGGCGTGGGGTCAGGGTGCTGCTCCTCTCCCAGACTCCCAACACACCCCTGACCACACAGGCTCCCATGACTCACCCGGCTGCCTGCTGCGTGTACGAGAGCCGGAGGAACCGCGGATTACACGGCGCTAAGTGCTGCTCCCATTCGCCAAGGCCTGCGCGGGGTTAAATGTTTGCAAATGTGTGGCTTTTAATTATTTTTGTACACAAGGCATCTACTTTGATCACCACGGTTTCCCACGGTTTGAATATGCAAGGAGAAAGGTCAGCCCTGGCCCTCGTTTGCTCATTCTTTAATTACACGTTAAATCGGCGACATGTTTAAATGCCTCTCTCTGCGATTCCACAGGCCCACACCACACTCTTCCACAGTTTGCTGTGCTTCTACCAGAGGTCCAGGGAGGCACGGGGGAGCGGAGGGAGAGGGGGATCGCGGCTCGGGCATCAGGTTACCTCAGGGTCATCGGTCACACCGGGACTCTCGGCACAGACACAGCTGGGTTCTGACTCAACCGATGCCTTTGCAAAGAAAAAGTGACGCTCAGATAATTGAATAAGAAAAAACAATACCACCACCAAATCCACCTGACACAAGCAGTACAACTGGATTGCCAGGTCGGTGCAGTTTATTCCCCCGGAAAGTCCAGCGCTTTGTTTATTTAATGATCGCGTGATGAAACGCCTCTGCACCGCAGTCAGATTTGCCGGCCGGGCGCTCTCTCCTCTTGCAGTGAGCGGTTACATCATACAAAGGTTTACACACCGATTCCCTCACAAACCAAGTCAATATTGATCTTCCTCAGACTGAATTTGGTGTTCTTACCACGCAGTCGAAAGCTGAACTTGAAGTTCAACACCAGGAGGAAAAAAAGTCAAGTTTAAATGGGAAACCTTATTCCTTAATCCTACAGATGGGGAACTTCCTTCCCTCCTGGATCAGACCTCATTGCGCTTCCTGTTGACACGGTTTGCTTCCACTTCTACCAAAACAAAGGAGGACTATCTGCTAATCTATTGCCCTGCTTGTTTGCTACCGGACAAACATACAGCAGTGAAATAATAACAATATAAAAATCACGCTAATGAGGCAGAAGACAGACGGGAACAGACACACCGTGCTTAACGGTAACAGAAGACTGACTCACAGCTTGGCCAAATGATGATGATTTTATTATTTTCATCATTGAGGTTTATCTGTCCAATTGCATCGCAGCATCACCCTCCGTTCAGATCCAGGGCTTAAATCTCAACACGGCTACGATACAAAACCGGCGCGGACCCTGATTGAGTTTTAAACTAGGGTTTAGGAGGAGGACGACCCCAATCTCTTGACCGACTCACGCCGATCCCAGCAGACGTATCTGGCAAGGATCGCACTTTCCCAGAACGCACTGCTTTTCTCCCTCCTCCACCCCACCGCCTTCCACACACGTCTGTGGGAGCTGAGCAAACTCCGGGAATCACTGACGAGGCTTGAACAGCTTTTATGAAAGGCAGGGAGACATCAATGAAACTCGACGGCATTTCAGTGCTGGGCCCCGAGGACACAAACCTCTCACCCTCGAACAGCAGCTTAAACAAACCCGCCGCCTCGAGACACAAGTCCTATTGAACATCCAAAGATTTCCGTGAACCACAAATTAGCAAACACTTCAGCCAACTGACATTTTCCACGCATTCAGAGGGGTTAAACACAGAATATATCCCAGGGCTTAGGAGGGCTGACAGTTATCTGCGTCAGGCATGTGCGTCTATGGCTTCCTCACATGACTCCAGCGCTTCCTCGTACACCGGAGAGTGAATGAATGAATCGACACACAATCTCACACGTGTCTCATGTTAGCAGCCACCTATAGACCCCTCTGAAGGCGCCAAGCAGCCCCATGCGGGAGTCTCGGACGCATGGCGACACAGGCCTCGCAGCCGGACGGCCCAGTCACAGATCGATTGGACTAATATGCAAAGCAGCCAGCAAGCTTTCTCACGGCCAATCAGAGGAGTCGTAGCTCTGTGAAACCCGTCATCTCAACACAACCACAAGTACTCAAACTCTGTCACACTCACACTCACACTCACACACACACTCTCACACGTATCACACACAGGCCACGTCCTCTTCCCAGGTGGCACGACACACAGATGAAACCAATCTATACATCATTCAACAAACACAGTCCTAAATTAATGTTTACTGTCGCTCCAGTGCGATGGAACACCCTAATTAAAGGAAAACTAAAGCCTCGTCACCGAGCCACTAGACTCCGGTCGGTAAACATTTCATTTGCGTCGGCTGTGCGAGGGACTCTCTGGCAGGACGGACCACCGTGCCTCCCACCATAAAAAACTTTAGATCAGCTAAAACAGAAAGCAACGTATCGAACGACAGGCTTCAAATGATCACCACAACATAAAAACAAACCAGGTTCACATAACGGGATGAGAAACGGGTCAGAGTAATAATCTCCTTTCAGCATAAACCCACACGCCTACAGAGTGGACAGCCAGACTTCAGCAAGTCCTCGGGCCGCGCGTCTCTCAATGCCTGTTCCCACCGTGACCCGGCTCCGGCTCACCGCGCTGCTGCCACGCCGTCCACTGAGCGCGTCACGTGTTAATTGCAGTGATATGAAAACTGCGGCTGGAAGAGACGGCCTTTCACGGCCCCACGGCAGGGCACTGTGCGCAGCCATTGTGCGTAAACCACTGCGCTCGGCTGTAAATCTCACCGCGCCTGATCCCACCGGGTCCCCGGTAGTGATCACAGAAACAGCTGTCGGAGAAGCTCGACAGAGACCCGTAGACTTTACTATTGTTTTAAAGGGGCTGGGGGGGGGAAACCAGGCTCTGTGAAAGGACTGAAAGACTTGGCACCCCCAGGTGGAATTCACACACAGCAGGCACGGACGCTCGCCTGCCCCAGCCCAGCCACTCCCCTCCGCCCGGCCCCCAGACCAATAAAAACATCATACAGGAAAAACGCTAACATCCTCTTCCTCCCAGCAAGCCAAAACCAACAGCTGGACACATCTGTCCTTCTGGGACCCTCCATCATTGCTACCGCAGCCCCCGGCCCCTCTGGATGCAGCTGGGGAGGGGGTGCCTGCCGTTAAGGGGAAGCTGATTGTGTTGTAGTGGGAAAGGTACTGTAGTGGATACTGTAGTTTACTGCACAAGGCAGACATTTTAAGGTATAGGGCTGTATTGTAGGGTGTAGTTTAATCAAAACACACAAACATGACCAAAAAGAATTATAAATGGTAAGACGGGTGTGATTACTACTCAGTGGAGCAAAAAGGGAAGCACTGGAACGGGATTCACGCTCTCTCTCCTCGACTTCCACCATTAGAAAGACACACACAGATACGCACACACACACACACATGCACGCTTCTCCACTCACATGTGGGGGCTGAGCTCGTAGAAGTTCCTGTTGCGATACTCCTCCACCTTGTCTGGCGTGTAGATGGGCAGCGATCTGTAGGGGTTCATGGAGATCACCACGCTGCCGATGTAGGTCTGGGAGGGAGACAGAGGATAGAGTGAGACAGCTGGACACCACTGGAGCACAACTGGCACAGCTGTTAAAAAAGCATGCAAACGAAAACCACCACAAACTTCTGCCAGGCTCAGGGGATGAATAATGAATGTGTCAAATGACCGTACAGGCACTGGTACTAAAGTGTCCCACAAAGGCTTTCAGTGACATTGAGCCACAGCAGGACAACTCTCTGAACCAAGGACGGTCACTGCATGTCATTCAGGGCTATAGTTAATTGTGGACTTCATCTGTGTGAAACCTATGTGGCCAGGCTTTTTGAAGTGCAATAAAGTGGTAATTAATAATAGTCAATATAGAAACAAACCAGTAATTAGTGCAGAAACATGGGAGAAGCCAAGGACAAAACGCAACAGTGGGACACTTGGACAGTTACTCAACGGGGTCTCAGTTTGGGGACAATTCCACAGCTCACACTTTTCTTGATGTTTTTACATTTCTTCCTCTAAAACGTTTTGTTTGTCTCTGTGGCGAAGGGGCACTTGGGCGAGACACTCGTGTTCGGAGCCGCCAGCTCGACAAGCATCGCATCACAGCGATGGAGCAGCCGGCTGGCACACCAAGGCAGGCCTGTCATCCCGTGTTAGCACACAGGGACGGGCTGTGGGTCTGTCAGCACGGCGCCTGCAGATCCGCTACAAAAAACTGGGACAACCTGCGCAGTCCTCTCCTTAGCGCCTCGATCCTGCGGCGTCTAGAATAAACACGGTGAAGTAATACTCAAATGATCTGCACTGACGTCTGGCAAAGCCGGCTGCCACAACCACACAGCCGTACTAATCACCAACCTAGAAACCTCGAGTGAGCGAACGGGCATAAATAAAACTCTCGTCTTTATCACGTACAGTTCTGGGCTCCACACTTCAAGAAAGATATCGCTGCTCTAGAGGCAGTTCAGAGGAGAGCAACCAGACTTATTCCAGGTCTGAAGGGAAAGTCCTACTGAGAGACTGAGGACCTGAACCTTTTCACCCTGGAACAGAGGAGACTACGTGGGGACTTGATCCAAGTCTTCACAATCATGAAAGGCATCGACCACATCAAACCAGAGGAGCTTTTCCAGATCAGCAGGGACACACGCACCCGGGGACACACATGGAAATTGGGCTTCAAGGCATTCAAGACAGAAAACGGGAGACACTTCTTCACACAGAGAGGCGTCACAATCTGAACAAACTCCCCAGCGATGTGGCTGAAGAGACAATTTGGGAACATTCAAAAACAGACTGGATAGGATCCTTGATCACTTAGTTATTAATGGACACCAAACGAGCACGATGGGGCCAATGGGCTCCTCTCGATTGGACACTGTATCATGTTCATGATCAGCTGGCACAGAAAGCAGAATCCAGTCTCAGTCCATCTCTGCCCGTCTCTCACTGAGCCACGCCTGGGCAACGGCACACTTCACCGCTGTTTCCCCGCGGTGGGAATTCCTGGGTCGTGTTCAGGCATGTGAGACGGAGGAAGACATTCCAAACTCTGATAACAAAAAGCAAAAATGCCAGGAATCCTCAGAGCCGTCCTGCGATCTCCCCGTGGGTCCCGGGGCTGGTTTCTGGTATGAGATGGACGGCTGAGTTCCACTGGTTAGAAAGATGGCAACTGAGGATCCTCAATGCTGTCCCCCGGCCCCTTGTTTATTCTGGACCCAAGTTTCCTTGGGGGAAGTGGGTGAGAAAGGATGAAACCCCTTCCCACTCCACCCCTCATGATGCAGGGCGATGCGCTTCTCAGAACCTCAGCAGACAGACCGGTGACACACAAGCCACCAAGCTCAGACGCCTGCAAGAGTGGCTTTACTTCCCCTGACCAGGAGCAGTGTAAGACCCCCGACCCCCTGTGTGTGAAGGGCTGGTCTCATCCAGGGCGGTGGGGCTTGGGTGCTCAGATCGATGCCTGAGAACCGACCATTCCCCCGCATCCTGCAACGCTTGTGTAGCTTAACTCAAAACTGCTGAACCACTTAAAAAAAAAAGCCCTGGAATCCATCCTGTTCCAGACTTGCTCACATGTGCGAGACCAAAGCACACGCAGACTGCAGTACGTCATGAACTTCCTCCCTTTCAAAGTGTTGCCATATGTTCAAGAAGATACGTAACTTCTTTGCCGGAGACATGAGGAGCGAGAGAGAGAGAGAGAGAGCGAGAGAGCGAGAGAGCAGCCCAGACACAGAGAAAGGCAGGAGGCATCCCGGCAGAACCAGAACCCGCCTGCTCTCTCACGCTGTCCAGGTTACATCAGCGGCCAGAACTCTGCAGAGATCAGGGCTTTCCAAGCAGAGGCTAAAAATATATACACACATACTGGGGCTTTGGGGTTTAGTTTTTTTAATTATAATACATTTAAAAACTCAAAGGGCTGGATTCACAGGAGGGAAACTCATTCACCTGGAGAGAGAGAGAGAGAGAGAGAGAGAGGTGCCAAGTAACCCTTAAAAAGCGGTCGTGAAGAATTGCTCTCCTCTTCTCTCTCGCCAGGTGAATCAGTCTCCCTCGCTTCCTCCCACTCCAGCAGGCTGAGTAATCCACACCGCCTCACCTCTTCACAGCTGTTCTGCAGTTTTTTAATTTTAAATAGCCTCAGAGCAGGGAGAAGCACCGGCAGAAAGAGAGAGAGAGCAGCAACACGCCGGTCCAGTCAGAGCCCAGCCCGACACGGGGGTGATCAATACAGCAAGACGCTCAAGTGTCAGCGCGGTGAGCCGCCCGTCTGTATTACACAACACCGAAGTCTCGGGCCGAGCTGTGTTTATTCAGGAAAGGGCTCTGGGTACAAAGTCCAACACTTCAGTTTTGCATAACGCATCCCTGCCAATGAAATGAGCCTGAATTGCAAACCCCCGGTAAATCGTTTACGGCCAGGCGACAATAAACTGGCACGGCTTCCAATAAACACAGAGACACTTCCTCGATACACCGGCCGGGACGGGTCTCTCCAGGCTGACTGAGGACTTTATGAACATTAATCCAAACAACCAAAATGGATGTTTATTGATATTGCACCTTCATCCCGAAGCAGAATGTTTAAAGAATACAATAGTTTTAATAAAGGGGAAAACCCCTGAAGCCCCCCATCTTGGGTACAGGCACCACGGTTTGAGACCCCAGGTCCGTGACCCGCTCTCACTCGGCCCGCGTGCTCGTAACAGTTCCAAGTCCAGGGACTTTGCGCCAGTGCAGGAGATTGCACGGCGGGCTGACTGGTGCCGATGTGTATAGAGAGCCACACTGTTGTGCCCCGGGGTGCCAGGCCTGACACCTGACATAGATGCCCCCCGGATCCCCACTGAACAGACACTCTTTCACCGCAGACTGTGACATCATTTTCACTGGTGTCGCACAACCCCCCCACCCCACGGTCCGCGCGGACGGGCAGAGAGGAGGCCGGGTTTGTTTTGTGTCGGCTGGCGGCACTATCTACTGCTTTGATCTCCGCGCTGGAACAGGCAGGACTTGTACAACCCACGCGAGTCCAGCCAATTAGCCCGGCTACGATGTCACTCGAGCATTCGAAGAACCGAGAGAGAGAGTTGAGAATGGGTTTCTCATGACTGTTTTCATGTTTTCACTTCATTCTCCTCTGGGACATTGCCAACTTTCCTTTCAGGCGCTGTCATCGCCGCAGAAGTGCACATTACCGAAACTGCGGGGCAGAGACTGAATCGAAACTGCTGTTAAAAGTAAGTGACGCAACAATAAACAACTCGAAAAAGAAGTGAATGAGAAGAATCCAATTCCGCCAGACCAAATGTTTTTCAATTTGCGACCGGCTGTTCTTTCGTGTTACTCTTTTTCGTCTGTTACTCTTGCCAACAGAGGATGATACTTATCGCCGTGCTGATCCTCCAGGTTGATACCACAGAGACACGGGTTGTTTGCGCTGCTGCTGTCAACACCGGCACCTGAAATTACAGCCATGGCCGCCCGCGCAGCGCGGCTCCGTCACATAAACAGTGCTGGTCTAAGCCCGACTCCCCGGTGACTGGCATCTGCACCAACTGGTCTGGACCGCAGGGGAGGCGAGGGGCGCGGGGAGCAGGGCCGGCCCGGCGCGGCGCAGCCTCACAGCACCCCACTGCAGCGGCCCCGCCTGGCGCCGAGCGGGAGTCACGATGGCCCGGCGCGATTACATTCCAGAGCCGAGGTCTGCGGGCGCTGCGGTCACGCCGAGACACTCTGCGGCGCTGCCTCCGCGCGTCAGCGATGAAGAGGAAGGAGGAGGATTGTTTGTATAGAATTGGGGCCTGCCAATGGAGAATGAGCAGCTTGGAGTCCCGGGAGCTTAAAGCCAGACACAGTTCTGGTGAGAGCAGCGGCGCAGAGAGAGTCACTGACGTCTCTGGGGTGGGGTGGGGGGGGGAGGACTGCTCCTGTAGCAGCCCTGCCAGCTTCCCTCAGGGGGCACAAACGTCTATCAGGGGGCATGAGCACAAGCACAGACACACTGGAGGCCTTCCAAGCCTGGGCTTCAGCACACAACGGGAATCGCTTTGTTGTTTTCCAGCTGAGGGGGAGAGCGAGGCACTGGTTTCTCTTTTCTGTGCCAGTGTTGTCAGTCACTCAATCAAACCCATAAAAACATCACAGTTCGGTTCAGAGCCAATGTTGCTGGGGAACAAAAATCTTTAAATATAGCAATCCCCCCGGACGCATTTGGCTTCGTTTCAGAGAGGCCGAGAGGTGAAAGAAAGAGGGAGAAACTCACGTAGATCTCATTGTGGTCGAACCGTTTCTTGAGGTTCTCGATGAAGGAGTCCTCGGACAGCGGCTCCAGCAGCACCATGTCTCCCACGCCGATCATGTTGTCGAGAAGCGACGTCTTCACCTCCATCTTGGACATGATTCCCCCCTGAGAGCAAACAAACAGAAACATGTCAACAGGGCAACACACCCTACACACCCAGACACCATAATCAGCTCCAGCTTCAACTGCTTATCCACGGAGACGAGGACGAGGTTGTTGTTTTACCGCCTGTGTTTGCACGTGTATGTATGTGTGTGTGTGTGTGTTTGTGTTTGCATGTGAGTATTTGATAAGAACTCTGGCCCTTTTCCTGTGAGGCACCGACCCCGACTGCCTGAGAGATGGATCCCATTAGCGACGAACTCGAGGAGCCAAACACTTGACTGCTTCTCGGCACAAGTCTCTAGAGTGCGATGTTGAGACGCCCACCATCATACGTTCAAAAACGATAAACAGCAGAAGCTGCAAAGGTTGCGTGCCTTGTGAAAAAATTGTAAAAGACAGATGGATGCTGCTGTATTAACCCCTCTGGGGATTTTTACTTGTTTTTAAAGAGCTGCTGGAAACACAATTGTATTAACCATTCCAAACTGATCAGTTTGACTTTGCTTCCAGTCACTATTCAAAACTAACCCACTATGCAAAACGCACCACCACCGCAGGGAAGGGGAGGCGTCTCACAGTGTGTCCTCAGATTGGGAGGCATGGAGGCTGCCGGTGCGACTGTCAGACTCGCAGCCTGGCCCCTCTACCTGGGACGCAGGGCAGGACGGTGCCCCTCCGTCCCTCCCAGGACACAGACGGCAGAAACCACAGTTTGCGGCACAAAGCACATTGCTGTCGACTGCACATTTTCACCACACGTATCACTAATCCCCCGCTGCAGTGCGTGGGATAAAGCCCGGCCCTGCAGGCATTCATGCCGCGACACGGGCCTTTGTGCCCCCCTGGGGTCTCTCAATACCACGGCACCATGGGGCCCCCGATGGCACCATACGCTCACTGCCTATTGTTGGGGCTCCCAGCTGCCGGTTTAAACCTGTCTCTCTCCCTCCCTCTCTCTCTCCATCTCTGTCCCTTTCCCTCTCTCTCCCCAGAAGCCGTGCTCAGCCGTTTATTTCTCCGAGATGTGTTCAGACTCAGTTGATTAAAACCAAACACTACATCTCTCGCTTTTCTTATTCATTTGCTCCTTTGTTCGTGAGGAAACTGCAGTCCAGCTCCAAACATCATCAACTGCAGCTGCGTTAATTAAATCTCTAACCCATTTATTTAAATCAGTTATTTGAAATAGAGAGTTACAAGATTAAAGTTACGGGCTGTAGTAGCATTACTTTACAAAAACTGCACTTTGTATAACATCTGACACAGATTACAGGGAAACAAAAGCTAAACATACAGCCTTAAATGCTGTGTATAGATCTGATGCTAATCATCTTTTACAGGTCATTTGAATGTTTAAAACAAAACATATTTAATTCTGTGACCCACTGTCCCCTAGAAAACAAAACCCAATATGTGTCGAATGTGTGTGAATGCTTTAAAGATGTGTGCCGGAACAGTCTGTGCCTCTCTTTACAGCTGAGGCTTGATCCAGTCAGCAGGCTGAATTACGACCGATTCATGGGTTTTATTGTGTTTCTACTTGTTGCCCATTGTCAGGGCTGCTTTAAAGCTGTGGTAGTCTAACTGGGGCCACACCGTGCCTCCGGGGCCCCTCAGAAGGATTCTGTTACTTAGCAGACGCCCGAATGGATGGTGACTTACAATCGTTACAGTATAGCACGTTATTTGTACATCCAGTTACTGTTTACACAGCTGGGTTTGTACTGGAGCATTCTGGGTACAGAGCCTAAGGGTAAAGCAGCAGTGCCCCTCACCTGGCACTGAACCCACTGAACCTCCTGAAGCCTCACCCCTCTCCCCACACTGCCACCCCGTCCCCAGAGAGAGACCCAGCTATGCCCAGCTGTCCGAGCGGACACTCCTCCCCCAGGATTCGGGATTCTTCCCATTATCAGTTTGAACCCTGACGGGGACGGGGCTGTGAAGGAATCAATCACGTACGGCCGTCTCGGCGAGGCAGAGCGGCACAACAGAGCCCCACGCTCTGGCGGAGGATAAAAGCTGCCGAGGTCAGAGCACCACACCAGCGCCAAGGCTTCCTGCGCCTGAGAAAGACCACATCTGGACGACTCGCAAACCCCCCGCATCCTCGGCTGCCCGTCATTAGAAAGCTCTTTGCTCGGAGGACAGGCCTTTATTTACCAACCCCTGTGTGGCGAGCTCTTGCCCGTGGTTAAATTATCCTCCGAGTGCCGGTACATCTCTGCAAACACAGAGCTGGTGAGCGGCTCCATCAGACAGCGTTTGCACCGCCACCGAACCCCAGCCGGCAGCTGGTACGAGTCGGGGGAGCCCGTGTCCCGTAGGGGGTCCGGGGCCCCAGTCACTGGCAGGTTACACAGCAGACAGACAGACAGACACCGCCGATAATAGGGGGTTTATTTATTCTTAAACAGAAAACCCTCCCGGCAAACTCAGCTGCCAAATCAAATAGAAGGAAGCATTTGTTACAGAGGGGGGGAAGAGAGAAAGAAAGAAAGAGAGAGAGAGAGAGAGACAGAGACACTTCTACCCTAGGGCAATGGTTTCCAATTGCAGACTCTTTCGTTGCGTGTTGAGTGAATTAAACCTCGAACTCTGAGGTGCGAACTCTGATGAGGCTCCGCTCGAACCGACAAGGAGTTGATGTGATGATCTGCCGCATAACCAGGTCCACGGCCCGGGACCCCAGATGAGACCGGGGCCGGGCCGGGGGGGCAGTAAGCACACCGGGGGCAGGTCCGTCAGCGCAGGTGGATTATCGTCCGCAGATAAAGCTTAATCTAGCAGAATGTAGATCACGGCGCTATTAAATATATTGGCCCACAAACACTGCAGCGCTTCAGTGCGTCATATTTTGAGCATTATCCCCTAATATGTTTAGAATTATGATTATAATGATAATGATGATGATGATGATGATGATGATGATGATTATAGCAGGGCTGGATGGGAACAGATGTTAAAAGAGTTCCCTGGAAAATCACATGAACACAGATGCATTGTCACCAGGAGGACACGGTCAAAGCACCCAGCAGGGAGGGGGTTAACAGTTGTTCAACGGGGGCGTCTTTGCTGTTTTTTACAGGAGAAAGCTAGGGGGGGAGGGACACCTAAAAGCCACTGGAGGAGCAACAGGTCTTAATAAACCACACACACATACATACACACACAACGCCAGCGCTGTGTCCCCAGGGTCCGTTCCGGCGCAGACAGAGACCCCATTCAACAGCACTGCCCTCGCTTCTCCATAAACAAACCGACTGGCAGACTCAGAGCAGCGGGGGGGGGGGGGGGGGGTTAACACCTCAGTGTGAAGCCTGGCTCTTCTCCTGACCCCGAGGGGGAGGGAAGCGTAATTGACCGGAGGACCAGCCAATCGGGAGCCGACATTCCAGGCATTCTGTCGTCCTCCGGCACTGAGGGGGATCGAGTCGGCACGCCCTGCCCCCCCCCCGGCACCGGCTGCCAATCACAGTCCCAGACAGGATGCGGCACACAGCCTGCACTCTAGCACCCTGGGGGGCAGGTGGCAAAGGTCACATGACCACCCCAGAGCTGAAGTGTTCGCCGGCCAGGAACTCACACAGATGAGTTCATTTCCTCCGTTTTATAAATACAGACGGAGGAGAAGAGAAGGGGAAGAACGTGATTCCATGAGCTCGTGCTGAAGAGACTCCCAGAAACATTCAGATGGTTATAGGAGATTTATTAATTGATTGACTGATTGATTGATTGATTGACTTTAAACAACACATGCCGCAGTGAATTCATGCCCATGTTTAAGTGCTATAAAGCGGCTGTTCACGGACCATCTTATTTGAGAGAAAGCACACATGTGCTCACAACACAAACACAGACACACACCCATTAGAGAAACTAAAACTCTCGTCTGCTGCGCTGCATGGCTCAGGGCCCTGTATTTGTGTTGGGTCGGTAGTGAACGGACCCCCCTGGCACCCAGGCTTCATTATTGCTGTGACCCGACACACTAAGCCCCTCGCCCCGCAGTCCGCAGCTTTTCACTTTTCCTTCTCAGCAGCCAGCAGCGGCCCGGGCTCAGCAGGTCTGTTATTGCATGTTTCGGGAAAGCTTTGCTCCGCGACAGCAGGGAGTGCGTTCTTGTTTTCTCTGCTTCAGTCGGATTTTGTTCAGTTTGTAAATGTAAGCGATTCTGTCATCCCAAGAAGTCCCCAAGACATTCAAATTGGTCAAATCCTCAAAGAATTTAAACAGAACGCTGTGTAGCCGACGTGCAGTTCTCTCTTGGAGACTAATTGTCAAAACACGTGAACCCTGAGGGGGTTTAACCACAGAACCCACGCGGAGGAAGAGAAGTCCACCGAAACCACAGAAAATACATTTGGAAATGTTCACCGAGCAGCCGAGTGACTGTGCCTCTACTCAGCACACCAACAAATCCACAGCCTCTGAAAAGAAATACATAAAATAAAATAATGATATATATACACTAAGAACTAAACCCCCTTGTGCATTAGTGCATATAGATTATATACATACATACATACATACACACACTATTATAAAGAGAGAGAGATGAAACTCTCCTTCTCACAGCTAGACAACGTACACACACACAGACACGGTCAAACAGGAGAGTAAGCGTGTTCATCAATGCGTGTCTCCAGTATAGATCCTACGTGTGCCTCGATACAGCGCAGCAGAAAGATTTGAGGGGATTTAGGTCTTTCACACAGGGGTACGGATCGCCATTCCTTAATTAATACTTTGGCACTTTTAGATTTAATAATCATCACAAAAAAAGACCTGATTTATAATCCCAGGATTATAGACCGACGGAAAACAGATATTTTTAGAACCGGCACCGTCGCTTTATAATGGTGCATTTTGTGCTTCTATATTCAATAGTAATTAATAACTGAGATCACAGCGCCCGCACAACACTCGCTCCCCAACCGGCGCGGAGCCCCGAGACTGGCGCCGCTCCAGAGAGTAACACTAGCCTGTATTTCCATAGTAGCGCAAGAAGAGAGAACAACCTGGACGGGAGCCAGGAGCTGATTTCCATGTCAGACCACAGTTTAAACCCGAGCTGAAGCACTCACAAGTTCATTATTTCACGCCTGGGCCTTTGCCGAGATCCCTCCTCCGACACGGATGTGAAATGAAGTGACCTGGGAGGGGGCCGGGGGTCTCACAGCAGTAACACACACATGCCAGGCCTTGTCAGGACCCGAGGGCCACAGACACCTATTAAGTGTCGGCTTTCTTGTCCTGAACGTTTGAGCAAATACCAGCCTTAAGCCTTGTGTCAACAGTGTGTGTATAGCACTGCGACGGCCAGCCAAGCAGAGCAGGTGTGCGGCACATCAGACGACCAGAAGTGCTGGATAGACACGTCGAGGCACTCAGGTTTTGCTCTGTACCTTTGTGCGCTCAAAAGAGAAAATGAAAAGGTAGTTTTCTAATGGTTACAGAAAGAGAGAAGGGGAATTCCAGGCCCCCACATTCAGAGAACAGCAGTAAGGCCTGAATCGGGAAGCTCAGACCTGGCAGGTGAGGTGTTGAGCTGAAGTTCAGAAGCCGTAGTCGCTCCGCCTGATGAACGCTAAGTCACTAAGTCACCCTGCGCTGGGCCAACTCTGCCACCGCAACACCCGAGACACCTGGACCAGCGCAGCTATCCGTCTCTGCGCACCAGCAGCAGAAACATGAGGTTTTTCTCAAGGTCAGCCATATTCGGTCTATTATTGTCCCGATGACTTCAGCAGAAAGCAAACAGCCCTGACTCACCGGCCGGCCGCGGTGAAACCTGCTCATTTTCCACAGCCGTGACACTGTGTGCTCACTGCTCACGACACGCCGGTATTCCCCTCGGTGCCGATCTCTTACTTTGGCCCGGTAATGAAACAGGATTTAGACTCGCACAGGAGCCCGGCGGTGCCAGAACCAAGGGGGAGACACAAGGTGGGCGGGGCTTCTGCTTTTCCTGCTGCTTGGCTCAAACTCGCTCAGCTTGCATATATGTAAATCTCTCTTCCCTCAGGGTGGTTCGTTTTACATTTTGCACTACTTGCAATCCTCTGAAATCCTTTAACGCGAAGCACAAGCTAGACAAAACCCATAAGACCTGGCCTCCAGCCCCAAGTGACGCCGAGAACGCTTTCCCATCGCATCGCCATCCCGGCTTTAGACTCGGGATCGAGACTAGGTTAAGCCACTCTTCCAGCTGAAATACATTCACCGGCAACGTGCTTCACTCGTGGGCCGGCCTGCCGAAGCTGACGTCACCCACGACTCCTGAGAGAATCAAAGGTCTGCTCTGGTGCCCGTCACGTTTTCACCTCGCTAAGCAAACGCAGGCACTGAATGGCCTGAATGGAACAGCAGCCCCTTCCACGGGCCCCATGTCTCTCCGGGACCTCAGGGCTCAAGGTCCACAGATAACGTGTGCCATCACAGCCCTGGGGGGGGCTCTTTCTGCACCGAGGGTCTCCTGCCGTTTCCTTGGCAGAAACAACCCTTTCTGCCCGGAGCTGCGATGGGAGTGGGACTGCGATGAATCAGCAGCCGCTGGGGAACAATAGCCTCCCACCTCTGTTCCTTATGAAAAGCTTTTTGCACTCAGTTGTCAAACTGCAGAGACGGGGTTTAGACAGGAGAGAGGCTTGACTGTTTCGTTTATTGAGACAGAGGCCTCTTCTTTCCATTTCCATTCCTTCAACCGCGTGGCGTCAGTAAAGACCGGCACCGATCTGCAGGCTGCGAGGGGGTGGCCAAGAACAGCTCTGCTCCTCTTAGTGGGAGCCGGTCTGGTGCCGACAAGACGTTCGGGGGTCCAGACTGCCCCCACAACCCCCTGTCCCCAGCCCCCCCATCCCCAGTCCCAGCCCCGGGGTACAGATGGATGTGCTGAGCACTGGAGTGGAAAAGCGCTCCTCTAATCCCCCGCTCTGGCTCGGGGCCTGTATTGACAGAGTATCCCGCCCCGCCTCCCACTCCCAGCGCCGCTCGCTCATTTCCCTGCTTTTTACCCCCCGCCGGGCCAGCCATCCCCCCCCAGGCCCGGCATATTGTGGCCGACCAGGACTTAAAGTGCCTGGTAATTGTGTGCGTGCTCAGCAGCGTGTCAGCACACCCCACCCCCCCCGCCACGGAGCCCCTGCTGACCGACACCAGGCTGCTCCTGCCCAAACTCATTACACACACAGAGACAGAGACAGAGAGAGAGAGAGAGAGAGATGCACAGAGACAGAGAGAGAGAAAGAGATGCACAGAGACAGAGATAGAGAGAGAGAAAGATGCACAGAGACAGAGACAGAGACAGAGAGAGAGAGAGAGAGAGAGAGATGCACAGAGACACAGAGAGAGAGACACAGAGAGAGATGCACAGAGACACAGAGAGAGAGACACAGAGAGAGATGCACAGAGACACAGAGAGAGAGACACAGAGAGAGATGCACAGAGACACAGAGAGAGAGACACAGAGAGAGATGCACAGAGACACAGAGAGAGAGACACAGAGAGAGAGATGCACAGAGACACAGAGAGAGAGACACAGAGAGAGAGATGCACAGAGAGAGATGCAAAGAGACACAGAGAGAGAGATGCACAGAGACACAGAGAGAGAGATGCACAGAGACACAGAGAGAGAGACACAGAGAGAGAGATGCACAGAGACACAGAGAGAGAAATGCACAGAGACACAGATGCACAGACAGAGAGACAGAGATAGGTTCCTTGGGAGCATGATTTTATCATAATTAAATTAAATCAAACTCACAAAACAGCACGGAGGTATTATTCTAGTGGAGAAATAAGTTATTAAAAAGTAAGAAAGGGAAAAAAGTAACTTCAAATCATCTAATTGACACACTTTTGAAAACAGCAGAGATAATGGCTGTTCTGTAGAACAGGATCGTTTCCTGCCGCTCGAGAGTGTTCAGACGCCCGTTCCTTCCCGATGGTCTGACTGGAATGTAAGCGCCGAGTTACGACCAATTACAGTCAGTAATTACTGCAGGAACCGCCGGAGCGCAGCAGCTGCTCTGGGTTTCTGTGCACGGTTACAGACGCACTAAAATAGGCCAGAAATATAAAGATCGAGTGTGAGAGGGGAGAATCAATAGAAAGGAGTCAGCAAAACACCTTAACCACACAGTGCAAACAGAGAGAAAATAAAGAAACCTTCCCAGGGAAATAACACACACTCACACTCCCCATTTCATTTATAACCAGCGGTCCAGCCGGGCCCTGGGGTGGGTTTTTAAACACTGTGCTCAGATAAACACCCCTCACACCTTCGGCTTTGTCAGCTGAAGCTGTGACACAACATCATGCAGCCCCTCACTCCTCTATTGACTCTACAGATCCACACAGAGGACAGCACTCCTGGTTCTGATCCACTGTGTGGTTCTGATCAACAGTGCGGAAGAGCTGCGTTTCTGTAAGAGCACCGCAGAGGAAGTCCTTACAGACGCTCGATGGCTGAACACCTTGAGGAAGAAGGGGGAGCTAATTTGTTAATTTTGGTAAATAATTGCCTCGTTTAAGGAAGCCAAGAGATCGGGCGAACCGAAGGCTGGCGTTCCCTGTGACCCGCGTCGACCCGGGCCAGGGCAGGACGTGCGGACGGAGAGATCGCTGCCGTCAGGGAACACAGGAGGCAGTTAAAAAAAAAGGCAAAAAAAGATCTCGCCCCCTTGGCTCCGTCAGGACTTGTTAATATTTGACATGAAACCATAGCCTTTATTGCCAATATAACTGAAGGCCTCAGAATGAGTCAACAGGAAACTGGCGGGGGGCCAGGCGTGGTTTAAGGATGGCGTTTGAGACGTTTTCCAAGGCAAACCACCGCTGGGCCGCACCGAGCGAGTCTCCCGGTCTAGAGAGTCCGGACTGACTCCTCGCAGCGCCGGCGTCTCCGCCCATCATTACACCGACCAGATCACCAGCGCGTCAACGTTAGAGCGCCGTCCCTCGCTGCTTCCTCCCGTGAGTCAAGAGACGAGAGAGAGCAGCAGCAGCAACAGAGTCCGCCTGCCAAGGGGCGAAACTCCGGCTCCTGATATAGGGCATACCTGACAAGAGAGGCCGCCCGGACAAGAGAACTGCAGCGGGTTTCTGTTTTATTAGCGTCGCTGTTTTTGCCCTGTGGAAACTTTTGTATCAAAAAATACTAAGAGAAATACTAAAGGGACCACCGTGGGGAAAAGTATAATAATAAAACGGGCTCCCCCAATTGCCCCGAGCCCCACACCGCTCACACAACAAGCCCGTCTGTGTCGAGCGGCTCACGCGGCGCTCCGGTCCGAGTCCGCAGCGCAAGGAGGAGGAAAAAAGGAAAGTTCACGAAGTGCTGAAACACGAGAGCCCGTCCTCAACACCGCGACAGACGCCGCAAACGCCGTTGAAACAGCAGCGGCGGAGTGAGAGCCGGTTCACACAGCTCTACACTGCAGGGCTGAGAGAGAGAGAGAGAGAGAGAGAGAGAAACCCCCCAGACACACAGGGCAGCAATTAGACTTCAGTGTAAAACATAAACACTGAGCAACGCAGGGAGACGACCTGCCCCCCCCCACGCACACACCAAACAGACAAACCTGTATTTCACATGATCACAATCACTGTTTTTATCCTCTACAATACCAGCAGCCGGAGAGAGGGAGAGAGGGAGAGAGGGGGGATGGGAAGGGATAAGTCCTGGTTTTGGGTTTCACTCGGTCTGTGATTACTGCAGTCAAACTGTGCTGCACAGCGGCTGAACTTTGACCCCCCACCCCGACTGAATAGTTAAACTGTAAACAGAAAAGTAAACATTTCCGTTGTTTCTCTGTATATATATAGGTCTGTCTGCCTATTTCAAAACTCAATGACTGTCCTCCAACAGTGTTCTCCGGCTCTGTCCACTGTAGTCCGGCTTCGACCGGCTGAGTGGTGTGCGTGTGCAACAAAGGCAGAAAAATCACCGGGGGGGGGTAAAGAAAATGAAATTAAATCCGATGTTTTTCTACCCTGAGAAGCTACAGGTTAATTCGAGACGTTCAGGGTGTGGCAGCGTGTTGAGAGTCCCGCTACACCCTGGTTGCAGTCAGAGTGTCACGAGCGAGGGACGACAGGGCTGTCTCACCCCGATCCATCTGGACCGATTTCGGCACAACCCGGGTTCAATGCCACTCAGAGGCTCCAGACAGAATCCCACGGACACGAGAAAGACGTTCAAACTGCCTTTTCTTTCCCTTCACCCGTGC